>NC_091320.1:15750409-16047671 GCF_038502225.1 Cherax quadricarinatus
AATAGAAATAGGCATTAAAAACACAATGAAAGGTAAGATACACACAGAGTACACTTGCTACTTACCTTAAAATATTAATATTAATGTGTGAGAGGTGAGTGGCAGGGTGTTTATTGAATAAAATCAGAATGGCACACCATCATCCTCTAACTTGGCACTTAAAGCAAGAGGCTTACGACTACTCTTTTTATCACAGCTAACCTTAGACGCCATCGTCAATGAGAGCCAACTAGTTAATGAAAGAGTAAACGAGAGAGAGAACGAGATACAGAGTTGAGACAATGTAAGAACACAAACTGAACAGGTAGTGGGCAATCACTTGGTCAGGTGAAATAAATGCGTATTAATGTGTGTCTACTTTTAGTTCATTCATGTACATTTGTAAGAGTTTGTAAAACATTTACCTCAATATTTTTTATTATACAGTGGACCCTCGCATACCGTTGGCATCACATAATGTTAAATCTGCATACCGATACATTTTATCACTAAAATTTTGCCTCGCATACCGCTAAAAAACTCGCTCAACGCTATTCGTCCTAGATGCTTCTAATGTGCGGCCTGAGCCAGCTTCACATGTTCCGCCGGTGGCATTGTTTACAAGCCAGCCTCCGCGGTAACATCCAAGCATACAATCGGAACATTTCGTATTATTACAGCGTTTTTGGTGATTTCATCTGCAAAATAAGTGACCATGGGCCCCAAGAAAGCCTCTAGTGCTAACCCAGTGGTAAAAAGGGTGAGAAATACTATCATACCACAGTCAGCTGCTGCTGCACCATGGTCAGCTGTTGCTTGACGAGTCAGCTGTTGCTGGATCAGTCAGCTGCTGCTGCACCACGATCAGCTGTTGTTGGACGAGTCAGCTGTTGCTGAATCAGTCAGCTGCTGCTGCACCACGAGCAGCTGTTGCTGGACCAGTCAGCTGTTGCTGGATCAGTCAGCTGCTGCTGCACCATGATCAGCTGTTGCTGGACCAGTCAGCTGTTGCTGGATCAGTTAGCTGCTGCTGCACCACGATCAGCTGTTGCTGGATCAGTCAGCTGCTGCTGCACCACGATCAGCTGTTGCTGGACCAGTCAGCTGTTGCTGGATCAGTCAGCTGCTGCTGCACCACGATCAGCTGTTGTTGGACCAGTCAGCTGTTGCTGAATCAGTCAGCTGCTGCTGCACCACAATCAACTGTTGCTGGACCAGTCAGCTGTTGCTGGATCAGTTAGCTGATGCTGCACCACAATCAGCTGTTGCTGGATCAGTCAGCTGTTGCTGGATCAGTCAGCTGTTGCTGGACCAGTCAGCTGTTGCTGGATCAGTCAACTGTTGCTGGACCAGTCAGCTGTTGCTGGACCAGTCAGCTGTTGCTGGACCAGTCAGCTGTTGCTGGACCAGTCAGCTGTTGCTGGATCTGTCAGCTGTTGCTGGATCTGTCAGCTGTTGCTGGATCTGTCAGCTGTTGCTGGATCAGTCAGCTGTTGCTGGATCAGTCAGCTGTTGCTGGATCAGTCAGCTGTTGCTGGATCAGTCAGCTGTTGCTGGATCAGTCAGCTGTTGCTGGATCAGTCAGCTGTTGCTGGATCAGTCAGCTGTTGCTGGACCAGTCAGCTGTTGCTGGACCAGTCAGCTGTTGCTGGACCAGTCAGCTGTTGCTGGACCAGTCAGCTGTTGCTGGACCAGTCAGCTGTTGCTGGACCAGTCAGCTGTTGCTGGACCAGTCAGCTGTTGCTGGATCAGTCAGCTGTTGCTGGATCAATCAGCTGTTGCTGGACCAGTCAGCTGTTGCTGGACCAGTCAGCTGTTGCTGGATCAGTCAGCTGCTGCTGCACCACGGTCAGCTGCTGTTGCACCATCAGCTGTTTCTGAACATGACTCGTCCCGAACCTGTCCGTCCAGCCTGAGCGCCTGCCTTGCCGTCATTGTTTACAAGCCAGGGTGGCCGGTTGCATGCATACATTCGATACATTTTGTATTATTCCATTATTTATAGTGCTTGTAACTGCTAAATAAGCCACCATGGGCCCAAAGAAAGCTTCTAGTGCCAACCCTGTGGTAAAAAGGGTGATAAATACTATCGTACCACAGTCAGCTGCTGCTGCTGCACCACGGTCAGCTGATAAATTGGACCAGTCAGCTGTTGCTGCACCACAGCTGCTGCTGCATCACAGCTGCAGCTGCACCATGGTCAGCTGTTACTGCACCCAGCTGCTGCTGCACCATGGTCAGCTGCACCACAGCTGTTGTTGCTGCACCACCGTCAGCTGTATTACTCGAAGATGTGGAGAGAGTGTTGTTGGTGTGGCTTAACGTGAAACAATTACCGAGAAACAATTAACCCCAGAGGGTTAGCCACCCAGGATAACCCAAGAAAGTCAGTGCATCATCGAGGACTCTAACTTATTTCCATTGGGGTCCTTAATCTTGTCTCCCAGGATGCAACCCACACCAGTCAACTAACACCCAGGTGAACAGGGAAAAATGCCTGGAACTAGTGCTCATATTGGTGAATTTAAAGCCAGCAAAGGTTGGTTTGAGAGATTTAAGAATCGTAGTGGCATACACAGTGTGATAAGGCGTGTTCTGGAAGAAAATGCCAAACAGGACCTACAGTACTCAGGAGGAAAAGGCACTCCCAGGACACAGTGTCTCATCAGTCATTGCTGCATCTTCAATAAAGGTAAGTGTCATTTATTCTTCATTTAGTAGAGTAGTACATGCACAATATATACTGTGCATGTACTACTCTACTATTGTGCATGTATCCTTCTCTTTGTGTGTAGGAAAATGTATATTTCATGTGGTTAAAATTTTTTGTTCATACTTTTGGGTGTCTTGCACGGATTAACTTGATTTCCATTATTTCTTATGGGGAAAATTCATTCGCATAACGATAATTTAGCATAACAATGAGCTCTCATGAACGGATTAATATCGTTATGCAGGGGTCCACTGTAATAATAATTACCTCACAATATAAATACTCTTACATTGTGTACAAGTTGTACAAGTTAGTTCAGAATAAACAAACATCAACACACCATTTTTAGAGTGAAAATAATAATAATAATAATAATAATAATATTAATAATAATAATAATTAATAATAATATATTATTATTATAATAAAAAGCACTAAACCCACAAGGGTCGTGAATTGCTATATATAAAGGCATACGAAAAGATTATTTTTCTACAGTTACCCCCCAGTGTTTGACTAGAGAAAACGTAATTCTTCCGACACTACCTGCACCGCTGCTTTGTAAACAAATCTCATATTTACATCAATTTTTATTCTGTGAGTGTATGTATCATGTTTATATGCTATGTAATGGGTTTCATATATAATTTTGAGGAAAATATCATAGATGGATTAATGAAAATGCCTATATTGATGTAAAATAAGACATTTAGTGTGCCCAAGAGTGATTATTATTATGTAGTATTGGGGCGTCATGAGTAGAGAGACTCTTAGCGATTTTAATGTGTACCTGCACACCAGCACAGTGTGTAAGTGTATTTAGGTACAGGTACACATAAGTATAATTATCAGAGTACGTATAAAATATGCAGTAACTTTAAAACACTTGAAATTTTGGAAAGTTTCCTGACATAATAGATGTAGTCACGGAAAATGTGAAAAACCGATTGGGGGGCGCTGTATTTGAAAGACCGCTTGCCGTATAGCAATTTTGGTCATAATTTGACATCGCCGTATTAGCGGAACGCCATAAGGTAAAACGCCGTAAAGCAGGGCCTTGTTGTATATTATTATACTATTATTATTATACGTATTATTATTATTATTATTATTATTATTATTATTATTATTATTATAGAAATAATTTGTAATTTTTATTCCCATAAAAAATATAAGATTTACTGTTATTTCTTATTGCAATAATTGTATAAATAATGTCAACCCATTCACGACTGGATATTGGAATAGACAGTGACGTCATTTGTTTACTCTGAAACAGCCAAGCAATGGACCATTTCTCCTATGTTGAGCTCAATTTCAAGGCACTTTGTCGTGAAGCAATCAAAATTATATCTATTTCTGTAATACATCTTCCATTCTATCAAATGAGACCAAAAAAACGAGAATACAGTGGACCCCCGCTTAACGATCACCTCCCAATGCGACCAATTATGTAAGTGTATTTATGTAAGTGCGTTTGTACGTGTATGTTTGGGGGTCTGAAATGGACTAATCTACTTCACAATATTCCTTATGGGAACAAATTCGGTCAGTACTGGCACCTGAACATACTTCTGGAATGAAAAAATATCGTTAACCGGGGGTCCACTGTACAACCATAAAAACCATTCAAAATTACCGCTAAGGGGTGGCTAATTGCTAAGAAGTGAACTCCATTATTTATTCTTAGATTTATTTCATTTTTGGTGTACATTAAGAAGCATCTTTCCTTCATACATTGCCCAAGTTTCAATAAGATAGTCCAACAAACAAATGAGATACAATTCCTGAGATCAAGAGCAAGAGCCCCTCACCAGTGTCAAGGAACCTGCCTTGAGGTCTGCTCGCTTGTGGAAATTTTGCTCTCTTATGGAGGCAAAAAATTGACCCATCGACTGCTCATATTTGGAAAATCTCGCACATGGACACGCTCGTAAGTAGAGGTTCCACTGTACTCAATATTTAACTTAACCAAAAAATCTCCCAATTACCTAAATCTTAAAACTTCAAAACAAGATGCCCAAAGTTCATACATTGATTAATACTACATTGTAGTAAAAATACCTACCCAAAACAATAGTGCTTTACACCCAATTGTAGCATTCTCATACTGTTAACTACTTTCAACAGCTCACAATGTTATATTCCCATAATATAATTTCAATATTTATTATTGAAACTACTGTAATTTGAGTACAACTAATGTCTTCTATAAATAAAAGCAGATGTACAACTTCAACATTTTCAGGGTCGGCAGGCCCTCTGCTGAACTTGTTCTCTGGGTTGGAAATTTTTTGAAAAAAAAAAAAAATAATTTTTTATATGAAATGATAGAGAATATTTTCCCGATCATAATGACACCAAAAGTATGAAATTTGATGGAAAACTTAAGGAATTATGCTCTTGCAAAGTTAGCGGTCTTGACAATGTTTACACATCGGTGATTTCGCCTACTTTGAGCCCTATTTTCAGCCAATTCCAATGTACCAGTCGATAAAAATCATAACCATTTCACTAGAACTCCATGTTTTCTATCGAATGAGTACAAGAAACCACCCCATTTACCGATTTCAACTATCCAATAAAGTGGTCAGAAATTGGCAATTTTGCCAATTTCACACAAATTTCAAAGGATGCCAATTTCCAGATAGGGTCCAGAATAAACAAGACAGACATTCCTTGCACTAAAATAACACTTTTTCTGTTCATTAGTCACATCCCCACGCCCCTCTTACATTTCTTTTGCATTCCACTTTGAATTTGTATTCTCACAAAAAAAATAGAAGATTTACTGTTATGCAGACTACTGCATTAGTATAGAAATGGTATAAATAATATCAGCACACTAGTAAAAGAATATTAGACTCACCAGTTGACATGTATTGGATGCGTGGCATGATTTGTTTACTTTTAAACTTTGGCAAAAATCAAGCATTTCTGCTACTTTGAGCTCAATTTCAAGATAGTTTTCATTGTGAAACCAGTCAAAATCATCTCAGTTTCCATAATATGTCTTCCATTCTATAAAATGAGACCAGGAAAACTAGAATACAACCATAAATAGCATACGAAAATACACTGCAAAGTCGCTGTTTTAAAGCAAAAACACGGTCGGAGTTTTTTTTTTTCTCATTATGCACTGTGTGCTGCAGGATTTTTTTTTATACTGTGCACACTGACCACATAGACCTATTCTTTCGCATGTAGGCCTACTAGCTTTTTCTCACTAGATTTGAAGGTGCTAGAATTTGTGTACTAGTATGGCACCAACCCTGGCATGCAAGCCGTACTAGTACTCCACCAACCCTGAAAGGGTTAACAAACTATTATCAATTTATTTGGTATTAAGCAGTCTTTAAGCCATTAAATTAAGTCTGCCCATACTGCCTAGGCATGATAGTGGCTCTTTGCATTGCAACTCATTATTGTAATTTCATATTCTCAATGTAATCTTGCAAAGTAGTAAAATTTGTTTGTTTGAACAGTGCATTTTAATATAGAGTACAAAATGGAGAACATTTGATTTCAGATTCTGGTTGGAGATGCCCTGCATGTCAAAGCTCCACCCCAAAGGTTCCAAATGCATACAGATGCTTCTGTGCAAAAGTTAGAGAACCTGAGTGGAATCGGCGTGACATAGCCCATTCTTGTGGAGAGATATGTGGACGAAGTCGTAAGATTGAGTGGTGTAAACATAAGTGTAATATTCTTTGCCATCCAGGACCATGTCCACCCTGTACAGCCTTTATCAAAAAGTAAGTTTTTTTTATTTCTTTATATAATTATTTTTTATATAATTTTTTTTATTCAATGATTATGTGGATTAAAGTAAGGGTCGGATGTGTAAAGTGGGTCATAATAAGTGTGTATGCACCTGGAGAAGAGAGGAGTGTAGAGGAGAGAGAGAGAGATTTTGGGAGATGTTAAGCAAGTGTGTAGGGACTTTTGAGTCAAGTGAGAGAGTAATTGTGGTAGGGGTGGCATTTATATGCATTTATAAGTGGAATAAATGGTGTTCTGCTTTCCGGCGGTAGCCTGGAACCTAACCTGCCATATAAGTGGGGCCCTACTGTCCTGTGTTTTAAGTTTAATGGAGAGTCATTATTTCTAGACAGTGCCCCAGAAATGCTCAATTTTATCTCTTACATCAAGTGTTGAGAGAGAGGGTGTGGCAGGCAAGTTTGGGGTGCTAGGTGTAAATGATAATAGGGAGCATTTGATTGAACTTTGTATAGAAAGGGGTTTGGTTATAGGTAACACATATTTTAAGAAAAAGAGGATAAATAAGTACGTATATAAGATATGATATAGGGCATAAGGACAGTAGTTTGATGGATTACGTATTGGTAAATAAAAGACTGTTGGGTAGACTTCAGGATATGCATGTTTGTAGAGGGGCCACAGATATATCAGATCACTTTTTACTTGTAGCTACAGTGAGAGTAAAAGGCAGATGGGATACAAGGAAAATAGAAGCAGCAAGTAAGAGAAGAGGTGAAGGTTTATAAACTATAGGAGGAGGCAGTTAGGGTAAGATATAAACAACTGTTGGAGGATAGATGGGCTAGTGAGAGTACAGGCAGTGAGGTAGAAGATGTATGGGGTAAGTTTAAGAATATAGTGTTAGTGTTCAGCAGAAGTTTGTGGTTCCATGAAAGTGGGTGGAAGAGGGAAGAAGAGAAGTTGGTGGAATGATATAAAGAGAGTAGTAAGAGAGAAAGTTAGCATATGAGAGGTCTTTACAAAGTAGAAGTGATACAAGGTGGGAGGAGTATATGGAGAGAAAGAGAGGTTAAGAGAGTGGTGAAGCAGTGTAAAAAGAGAGCAAATGAGAGAGCAGGTGAGATGTTATCAACAAATTTTATTGAAAATAAGAAAAAGTTTTGGAGTGAGATTAATAAATTGAGAATGCCTAGAGAATGAATTGATTTGTTAGTTAAAAATAGGAGAGGAGAGTTATTAAGCGGAGAGTTAGAGGTATCGGGAAGATGGAGGGAATACTTTGAGGAATTGTTAAATGTTGATGAAGATAAGGAAGCTGTGATTTCGTGTATAGGGCAAGGAGGAATGACATCTTATAGGAGTGAGGAAGAACCAGGTGTGAGTGTGGGGAAAGTGCATGGGGCAGTGGGTAGAATGAAAGGGGGAAAAGTAACTGGGATTGATGGGATAAAGATAGAAATGTTAAAAGCAGGTAGGTATATAGTTTTGGAGGGGTTAATGTTTTTATTTAACCCATAAATGGTCAAACGTATATATACGTTAGTACCGCTAGTGCTCCAAACGTAGATCAACGTTTTATTTTTCCTGCCTCCAGATTTGGCACAATTGGCCTCAGCTGCCTGGCCAGCATAGAATGGGTCTTAACACTTGGTGTGTGCAGTGTTAAAAAAATCTGGGACCACTTACATAAGAACATAAGAAAGGACGATCACTGCAGCAGGCCTGTTGGCCCATACTTGGCAGGTCCTTTACAATCCCTCCCGCTAACAAAACATTTGCCCAACCTAATTTTCAATGCTACCCAAGAAATAAGCTCTGATAACTCTATCCACTCATTTGCAAGTCCCACTCAAATCCAATCCCTCTAATTGATATATTTTTTTTTTTTTTTTCAACAAGTCGGCCGTCTCCCACCGAGGCAGGGTGACCCAAAAAAGAAAGAAAATCCCCAAAAAGAAAATACTTTCATCATCATTCAACACTTTCACCACACTTGCACATTATCACTGTTTTTGCAGAGGTGCTCAGAATACAACAGTTTAGAAGCATACACATATAAAGATGCACAACATATCCCTCCAAACTGCCAATATCCCAAACCCCTCCTTTAAAGTGCAGGCATTGTACTTCCCATTTCCAGGACTCAAGTCCGACTATATGAAAATAACCGGTTTCCCTGAATCCCTTCACTAAATATTACCCTGCTCACACTCCAACAGATCGTCAGGTCGCAAGTATCATTCGTCTCCATTCACTCCTATCTAACACGCTCACGCACGCTTGCTGGAAGTCCAAGCCCCTTGCCCACAAAACCTCCTTTACCCCCTCTCTCCAACCCTTTCGAGGACGACCCCTACCCCGCCTTCCTTCCCCTATAGATTTATATGCTTTCCATGTCATTCTACTTTGATCCATTCTCTCTAAATGACCAAACCACCTCAACAACCCCTCTTCTGCCCTCTGACTAATACTTTTATTAACTCCACACCTTTTCCTAATTTCCACACTCCGAATTTTCTGCATAATATTTACACCACACATTGCCCTTAAACAGGACATCTCCACTGCCTCCAACCGTCTCCTCGCTGCTGCATTTACCACCCAAGCTTCACACCCATATAAGAGTGTTGGTACTACTATACTTTCATACATTCCCTTCTGATATATTTATCCAACCTAAATTTGAAACTACCCAAAGTCCTAGCCTCAATAACCCAACTAGGTAGACTGTTCCACTCATCAACTACCCTATTTCCAAACCAATACTTTCCCATGTCCTTTCTAAATCTAAACTTGTCTAATTTAAATCCATTATTGTGGGTTCTCTCCTGGAGAGAGATTCTCAAGACCTTATTAATATCCCCTTTATTAATACCCATCTTCCACTTATACACTTCGATCATGTCTCCCCTCATTCTTTGTCTAACAAGTGAATGTAATTTAAGAGTCTTCAATCTTTCTTCATAAGGAAGATTTCTAATGCTATGTATTAACTTGGTCATTCTACACTTAATGTTTTCTAACGAATTTATGTCCATTCTGTAATATGGAGACCAGAACTGAGCTGCATAGTCAAGGTGAGGCCTTACTAATGATGTATAAAGCTGCAGTATAACCTCTGGACTTCTGTTGCTTACACTTCTTGATATAAATCCCAATAATCTATTTGTTTTATTACGTACGCTTAGGCACTGCTGTCTTGGTTTAAGGTTGCTGCTCACCATAACCCCCAAGTCCTTTTCACAATCTGTATAGCTAAGTTCTACATTATTTAACTTATAAGTGCTAGGGTTATGGACACTCCTGAGCTTCAGAGCCTTGCATTTTTCTACATTGAACTGCATCTGCCACTTTTCTGACCAAGAATAGAGTTTGTCTAAATCCTCCTGAAGTTCCCTAACATCTACGTTTGAGTCAGTTATCCTATCCATCTTTGTGTCATCGGCGAATTTGCTCATATCACTAGTAATACCCTCATCAAGGTCATAGATATATATTATAAACAACAACGGGCCCAAGACTGATCCCTGTGGAACCCCACTTGTTACAGATCCCCACTCGGATTTAACGACATTGATGGACACACTCTGCTTCCTGTCTGTGAGCCATGACTCGATCCATGAGAGCACTTTTTCCCCAATGCCATGAGCTGCCACTTTCTTTAACAGTCTTTGGTGTGGAACTCTATCAAAAACCTTACTAAAATCTAAGTAAATAATATCAAATTCTTTATCGTGATCAACGGCCTCAAAAGCTTTACTGAAGAAAGTTAATAAATTAGTTTGCCAAGAATGGCCTCTCGTGAATCCATGCTGAGTATCATTAATCAAGCTATGCTTATCGAGATGGCTTCTTATAATCTCAGCTATAATTGACTCTAGTAATTTGCCTACAATTGAGGTCAGGCTTATTGGGCGGTAATTTGACGGTAACGACTTGCAACCCCTGCATTAAAAATAGGAATTACATTAGCCATCTTCCACATATCAGACACTACACCTGTTTGAAGAGATAAATTAAAAATATTAGTTAATGGTTCACAGAGTTCCATTTTGCATTCCTTAAGAACCCTTGAAAAAAGCTCATCAGGACCCGGCGACTTATTTTGCTTCAGTCTGTCTATCTGCTTAACAACCATTTCACTAGTGACTGTGGTGTTACATAATTTATCTTCTTCAGGCCCACTATAAAAATTAATTACTGGAATATTGTTAGTGTCTTCTTGTGTAAAAACCGAGAGAAAATAATTGTTTAAAATCGAGCACATTTCATTCTCTTTGTCAGTAAGATGCCCATAGTTATTTTTAAGGGGACCTATCTTATCTCTAACTTTTGTTCTATAGACCTGGAAAAAACTTTTTGGGTTAGTTTTCAAATCCCTAGGAACTTTAATTTCATAGCCCCTTTTAGGTTTTCTTATCCCCTTTTTAATATCCCTCTTAATGTCAATATATTGATTCAAAAGATGACCCTCACCTCTTTTGATACGCCTATAAATTCCCTTCTTATGCCCTAGTAGATATTTCAGCCTATTATTCATCCATTTTGGGTCATTTCTATTTGATCTAATTTCTTTATACGGGATAAACGTCTTTTGAGCAGCATATATAGTGTACAGAAAACTTTCATATTGATAGCTCTCTTCGTTACCCCAGTCAACAGATGATAAGTGTTCTCTAAGCCCATCGTAATCTGCTAAGCAAAAATCTGGGACTGTTACTGAGTTATCCCTACTATCATACTTCCATTCAATGCTAAATGTAATTGATTTGTGGTCGCTAGCACCCAGTTCTTCTGAAATTTCTGAATTATTAACAAGGGATTCATTGTTTGCCAGAGCTAAGTCAAGCAGGTTATTTCCCCTTGTAGGCTCTGTCACAAACTGCTTCAAAAAACAATCCTGAACTACTTCTAAGAAGTCGTATGATTCTAAATTCCCAGTCAAGAAATTCCAATCAATATGACTAAAGTTAGTCTCCTAGAATTATTACATTATCGTGCGTTGTGGCTTTAGCAATTTCCTCCCATAGTAGTCTCCCATAGTCCCTATCTAAGTTTGGGGGACAGTATATCACACCTAAAATAAATTTTTCATGCCCCTCTGAAAATTCTATCCAAATAGACTCTGTACGTGTTACTTCAGACTTAATACCCGTTTTTATGCAACAGTTCAAGCGATCTCGGACATACAATGCCACCCCACCCCCCTTCCCAATACTTCTATCTACTTGGAACAATTTAAAACCCTGTAAGTGACATTCCGCAGGCATGTCCCGACTTTTTGAATTAAACCACGTCTCAGTTATGGCATACACAAGGGGGATTACCAGTAGACCCTAGGCTGTTTTGAAGAAGGCTCTGGACAGGCACCTAAAGTCAGTACCTGACCAGCTGGGCTGTGGTTTGTATGTCAGGTTGCATGCGGCCAACAGTAGCAGCCTGATTGAACAGGTCCTGATCCACCATGAAGCCTGGTCACAGACCGAGCTGCGGGGGCGTTGACCCCCAAAACCCTCTCCAGGTATACTAATTTTTATAATGGTCTTGAGGGTGCACAGATGTTTTACACACACAAAAGTACCGTGTGTTGATTTAACCTAGGATAACCAAATAAAATCAGACATTGTGACTTTCTCCAACTGTTTCACAGACAACAGTTTGACAACAGTTGGTACATTATAACTTACACAACCTAACATCAAGAGGTTGTTTCCTTGAGGACAACACATCAGCACTTGAAGTTTAAAGCCAACCAGAAGATACATTTTTCATTTATTGCACAGAATTCTATAAAATTTGTGCCTACACAGCCCAAGCCCATTTCATGCATCATTAATGAAGATCTCTTAAGATGTCAACCTAGATGAGTACCAATTAATTCACACACAACATTGATAAGACCTTCTGCACAATGTTTGGGAACAGAGCAACTAATGTCCAACTAAATGGTAAACAAAATGAAGGAAAATTCCTAGGTCTATTCCTTGACTGCAACTTAAAATTCAACACCCACATCCAACATATTAAAAAAAGAGTATCCATAAAGAGTTGGCATCCACTCCAAGATACATTACTTTATTCCTCAAACAGCACTACTGGCATTATACTACGTGGTAATCTATCCTTACCTCACCTATGCTATTTGTGCCTAGGGATCCACTACAGCAAGTCACCTTAAGCCAAATGTACTGTGTAACATTCTTTGTCTCCACAGAGACCTCAATTCACCATTCACCTTTTTTCCCTTTCCCCTCATCATTTCTGTGATTCATGTCATCTTTCATAGACACCTGCACCATTAAGTCCATTCCCAGATATCTGAACACATTCACTTCCTCCATACTCCCTCCTTCCAATCTGATATCTAGTCCTAAATTATCTAAAATGTTTCTTACCCTTATCACCTTACTCTTTTCCATGTTCCCTTTAAATGCCTTCTTTTACTTGCCTGCCCAAATTAATCCACTAGCCCTTGCAACATTTCTTAAGACTCTTCCACAAGCACAGTGTCATTGGCAAAAAGAAATTATAAGAACTCCCACTGTTTATTAGATTTTGAATATTTTAATCCCACACCTCTCCTCAGTACCCTAGCAATCATTTCTTTTACAACCCCATCTATAAATATTTTAAACAACGATGGTGACATCATGCATCCTTGTCTAAAACCTACTTTTACTGGAAAATAATCTCCCTCTCTCTCCTACATACCCTAACATGAGCCTCACTTTTTTTTTTTTTTTAACACTGGCCCTCTCCCACTGAGGTGGGGTGGCCTTTAAAAAGAGAAATGCTCCTGGCATTTTAGTTGCCTCTGACGACACTGGAAGACAGGAGGGTCAGGGGAGACGTGATAACGACATCTAAAATACTGCGCGGAATAGACAAGGTGGACAAAGACAGGATGTTCCAGAGATTGTACATGGAAACAAGGGGTCACAATTGGAAGTTGAAGACTCGGATGAGTCAAAGGGATGTTAGGAAGTATTTCTTCAGTCATAGAGTTGTCAGGCAGTGGAATAGCCTAGAAAGTGACGTAGTGGAGGCAGGAACCATACATAGTTTTAAGACGAGATTTGATAAAGCTCAGGAAAAGAGAGGACCCAGTAGCAGTCAGTGAAGAGGCAGGGCCAGGAGCTATGACTCGACCCCTGCAACCACAAATAAGTGAGTACATGGCTTGCAGAGGAAGGATTCGTCTCCATGGAGATGAACTTCACTATCTCATAAAAACTCTTAACTGCTTTCAGTAACCTATCACCTATTCCATACACTTGCAACATCTGCTACATTGGTAAACTGAGATTTACACAGTTCTAAGTGACAAGCTTTGTTTAAACCTTTAACTGTTGTGACCCCTGAAATTAAAAGAGCTGTCTCTGTCGTGATTTAAAAAAAAAAAGAGCATATTTTTCTCCATTAATGAAACCAAAAGAAATTATTTTCTCGTCACTAGCTACTTGCTGAGATATTAACCTGTAAACGGTTCAAACGTAGATGAATGTTCTCACTGCCAGCACTCCAAATATTTTGATTTTTTTTAATTAAAGAGGGCAATTTTCTGTGTAATAAGACCCAAAAAAAAATTAGAGTCAGCACTTACCAAGCTATAAGGCTGCAAAGTTGGTGCTGGATGCTCACCTGATGGCAACATGCAGTCCTGCCACTTGCAGAAATGTTGTTGATATACCTTTTTTTTCCTCATTTTTTTATTTTATATAATTTTCATGCTCTGATAATTACAATTTGTCATAGTTCTTGTGATTTCATGGCTGGTCTTTGTTCTGACACTAATAATAGGTACTGAAATAGTACTCAAATAATGACAAACACACTGACAGGTGAACATTTTCACTTACCTGGGTCACATATTATTGGCTAGAAATATATACAAAGTATTTATAGGTCCCAGCAATGTTTTAAGCATGCTGGAGTATACAGTATAACTCCAGTTTTCATCTGGTCCGAATATTGTGCAGTTCGGATTTCAACTACTCTTTTCGGCAAATTTTTACTCTGGGTTTTGCACATTGACTCGGATATCGTCCATATCAGATGCGTCTGCCTGCCTGGGCCGCTGCCGCCTGACTCAGTCTGCCTCTGTCACTTGTCAAGTGAACGATACTCTACGCATTCATTCATTGTTTTTGGTACTTGTTTATTGAGGGCGACTGCGAAATAAGCCACAATGGGGCCAAAGAAAGTTCCGAGTGCCAGCCCTTTGGTAAAGAAGGTGAGAAACACAGTAGAATTCAGGAAAGAGCTTGTACCAAAATAAAAAAGTGGCATATGTGTGGCAATGCTCACCAGACTGTATGGGAAATCCAAATCAACACTGTTCCATCCTGGCAAAGAAAGTAAAAATCAAGGAAGCTGATGTTGCAAAAGGGGGTAAATATGCTAATGAAACAGAGATCACAAACGATTGAAGATGTGGAGTTGTTGTTGTGGTGTGGATCATCGAAAAACAGTTAGCAGGAGATAGTGTTGTGGAGGGGATAATTTGTGTAAAGGCAAGGCAGTTGCATGCAGATCTCATAAAGAATATGCCAACAAGTCTTCAATAAAGGTAAAAGTGATTTAAATGTTCATTTATCCATTAAAATTAGTGCTTTATATTTCTCGATGTTTTCTGTATGTAAAATTAGTTATTTTCTATAAATTTTTTTTTTTTTTTTTTGGGTGTCTGGAACGGATTAATTGGATTTACATTATTTCTTACGGGAAATATTACTTTGGTTTTTGTCCATTTTGGATTTCAACCAACCTTCTGGAACGGATTAAGGATGAAAACTGGGGTGCCACTGTATATGAAACTCCTTGAAGTACGGTGTAAGATGAGTCACTCCACTGCTGACAGTGCAGCAGTGGAGTGACATTTAATGATCGTGCACTGCCTTGGCTTTATTTGTTTTCACCGTTTCACATAAACATGTCTGTATCTGTCTCTCTATCTCTGTCTCTGCTTATCTATCTGTCTTCCTGTCTCTGTCTGCTTGTCTCTTTCTGTCTCAGAGAGAGAGCCGCTCATAAACCAACAGGTATTACACACGATGCAGAGTCGTCATGTGTGATTCCTGAACAAGTGAAAATGCCTATTACTTGCCAGTCATGCTTATTATACCTTATATCTACAATCACAGTATAGCACTTTGTCTGAAAATATGGGTTATCCTAGGTAATTTAGACTATGTATAACTGTATTTATGTGTACCTGTGAGACAGAGACAGAGATAGACAGCCAATGTCAATCAGCCAGCCAGCCGGGCTGCCAAACAGATATTACACGTTACAGAATTGTTTCCCTTTAATTAGGGCATAGGTTATAGGACATTTTGGCAGGATAACACTACCAGTGGTATCAAAATTGAAAGGATGTTGCACATGGGTTATTACTGAGGGTTTTGATATTTCCTCGATCACATTCATCTCAAGGCCACTAAACTCAGGGTCAACATCTTAATCCCTGGTGTTTGCCACACTGCTCTAGCTGGCACTCAATTGAACTGGTGCTCCCACAAGGTACTAAGTAGTCCCAGATTTTTTTAATACGGCACACACCAAGTGTTAAGACCCATGACTCACGAAATTGTAATGACACGATTGCAAACAAACCATACCACGAGTGGGAATAGAACCCGCGATCAGAGAGTTTCAGAACTCCAGACTGTCATGTTAGCCACTGGACCAGCTAGCCACAATAAGATTCGTCCAACTAGGTATATTTCTACACCATAGGAAGGTTAGCATAGGCGCCACTTTTATTTTTTCAACACACCAGCTGTATCCCACCGAGGCAGGGTGACCTAAAAAGAAAAATGAAATTTTCCCTTTTTAAATTTAGTAATTTATACAGGAGAAGGGTTACTAGCTCCTTGCTCCCGGAATTGTAGTCATCTCTCACGACACGCATGGCTAACGGAGGAAGAATTCTTCTTCACTACCCCATGGAGATTAACGTTTATTGTTTAATATATTTATTGATGGGGTTATAAAAGAAGTAAATGCTAGGGTGTTCGGGAGAGGGGTGGGATTAAATTATGGGGAATCAAATTCAAAATGGGAATTAACACAGTTACTTTTTGCTGATGATACTGTGCTTATGGGAGATTATAAAGAAAAATTGCAAAGGTTAGTGGATGAGTTTGGGAATGTGTGTAAAGGTAGAAAGTTGAAAGTGAACATAGAAAAGAGTAAGGTGATGAGGGTATCAAATGATTTAGATAAAGAAAAATTGGATATCAAATTGGGGAGGAGGAGTATGGAAGAAGTAAATGTTTTCAGATACTTGGGAGTTGATGTGTCGGCGGTTTGGATTTATGAAGGATGAGGTTAATCATAGAATTGATGAGGGAAAAAAGGTGAGTGGTGCATTGAGGTATATGTGGAGTCAAAAAACGTTATCTATGGAGGCAAAGAAGGGGATGTATGAAAGTATAGTAGTACCAACACTCTTATATGGGTGTGAAGCTTAGGTGGTAAATGCAGCAGCGAGGAGACGGTTGGAGGCAGTGGAGATGTCCTCTCTAAGGGCAATGTGTGGTGTAAATATTATGAAGAAAATTAGGAGTGTGGAAATTAGGAAAAGGCGTGGAGTTAATAAAAGTATTAATCAGAGGGCAGAAGAGGGGTTGTTGAGGTGGTTTGGTCATTTAGAGAGAATGGATCAAAGTAGAATGACATGGAAAGCATATAAATCTATAGGGGAAGGAAGGCGAGGTAGGGGTCGTCGTCGAAAGGGTTGGAGAGAGGGGGTAAAGGAGGTTTTGTGGGCAAGGGGCTTGGACTTCCAGCAAGCATGCGTGAGCATGTTAGATAGGAGTGAATGGAGACGAATGGTACTTGGGACCTGACGATCTGTTGGAGTGTGAGCAGGGTAATATTTAGTGAAGGAATTCAGGGAAACCGGTTATTTTCATATAGTCGGACTTGAGTCCTGGAAATGGGAAGTACAATGCCTGCACTTTAAAGGAGGGGTTTGGGATATTGGCAGTTTGGAGGGATATGTTGTGTATCTTTATATGTGTATGCTTCTAAACTGTTGTATTCTGAGCACCTCTGCAAAGACGGTGATTATGTGTGGGTGTGGTGAAAGTGTTGAATGATGATGAAAGTATTTTCTTTTTGGGGATTTTCTTTCTTTTTTGGGTCACCCTGCCTCGATGGGAGACCGCCAACTTGTTGAAAAAAAAAAAAAAGTGTTATATTTCTAAATCATCCAGAAACTTCTCTCTATCTCTCACATATATCTGTGTTATTGACACCAGCATTGCTAATGTATCTACTTTCCCTTAAATATGCTGTGAGCAGTAGATTTTTCCCAAGCCATGAGAGAATAGATGTGTGGGTGAGCATGCACAGTATAAAATAGTCCTCCCACATGCGGTTCAACTTTGAGCTGTTTTCTAAGATTTTTTTTCTGCTTCTTGTTATCAGTTGATAGTGTTGAAGACATACTACTGATGGAGAGATGATTTTGGTCAGTTTCAGGACTAGAAGTATGTAACTTGAAATTGAGCTCAAAGTAGCTGATATATTCAATTGATGGTTTTTGTGAGAATGGGTATGGCCCTTCTACCCACCACCTCCGGTCTGTTTCATGGTTTTTTACTATGTCTGCTTCCATTATTGACACACCATAAACAATGACCAATTATTCCTGGTTATATTTTATTAATCCAAAAAAATGTGGTAAAATTTAGATTTTTTGTATGTGTGTGATGCTGGATTCAAAATGCAAGGCAAGTGTAATATAGAAGAGGCCTGAGGATGTGATTAACCCTTTCAGGGTCCGTGCCGTAGATCTATGGCTATACGTTGAGGGTCCAAACCATAGATCTATGCCAAAATTCTAGTGGCTTCAAATTTAGTGCAAGAAGGCTGGTAGGCCTACATCTGAGAGAATGGGTCTGCGTGGTGTGTGTGTGTGCGCTGTAAACAAAAATTCTAGGTGCCCGCATGGCATTGTGGGAATGCTGCTTCAGTAACCTTTGTTCACCATGCCTTGCCGCAAGGCAGCTCTCACTCCGAAGCGAATTGGGACTCTCCTCTTCGTAACTGATAGTTCTGACTCTGATGGAAGTGGAAATGAAGAAGAATTCTATGGCTTTGATCGATTAGTGACCGAAAGCAATGACCAAGATATCGAAAATAGTGCAGAAAATCCTAACGATCCTCACCCTTCTACCTCTGGTGTGGGCACATCTCAGTCATGTTCAGTTGTACCTTTTCACAAGAGAAAACTAATATTTTTGCATAGCCAGGCCTCAGACTTCAGTAATGATGTTGATAGTGATGTGGACTGTGATTTTATTGCTCTTGATGATCACTCAAGTAGTGATAGTGAGGAATCATATTCACCAGTGAAGCGTCAGTATATACGCCGCCGCATGCGCGTGGGTAGTGTTTCCCATACAATGTCTAAGGGACAGAGTACATCCTGTGGCCGTGCTCCAGGAATAGACAGTGAAAGTGAGGATGATATGGCTGCACTTGGCATGGATAAACCACAGGCATCAGTAGATGGTGGTATTGGTGATAGTGGTAGTGGTGGTGGTAGTGCCATGGCCATGCATGACTCACCAGCCCAGGCTGTGACCCACGCTGCTGACTCCTCAGCTCAAGGACAAAGTGGAGCATCAGTCACCCCCCACCACAACTACAACTACAACCACAACCAGCTTATGATGTCCAGTATCCACCAGCAAACCATATCTGGGATTGGCAGCAAAATCCCAATTTTGTTCCCAATCCCCACCAGTTTGATGGCTCTCAAAGTAGAATCCTACCAACTTGTTCCCTTGGAAACACTGCAAATGAACTGGAATTCTTTGAAATATGCTTTGACCAGCCCTTAATGGAAATTATTGTCAGGGAAAGTAACGAGTATTTTGAGTAAACCATGGCAAATACGTATGATCATACCACCACAGTCAGGACTACACTGGTGGAAAGAGACAACTATGGCTGAAATGTATTTGGTTTTTGCAACAATAATGCTTATGCCTCATGTCTAGAAGCATAATATGAAATCATACTGGTCCACAGATTGGCTAATTTGTACCCCGGCCTTCGGTGAAATCATCCCAGTGAACAGGTTTATTTTACTGTTATGTATGTTGCACTTCTCTGACAAAACCAGGCCTGACAGAAGTGACAGGTTATACAAGATTAGAAATGTTTTTGTTTCTGAAACAAAAGTTCAACGTGTACTTTTATCTATTCAGGAATCTTGTAATTGACGAGTCTTTGATTTTGTTCAAAGGTAGACTGTCGTTCAAGCAGTATATACCGAGCAAGAGGAAACGCTTTGGTATAAAACTGTTTGTACTCTGTGACTGTGACAGTGGCCTGGTATTGGATATTATTGTATACACAGGAAGTAAAACATTGAAAGATACCAGGACGTTATTGGGTATCTCAGGTGACGTAGTGAGAAGCATGATGGCACCTTATCTTGGTAAGGGGCATACATTATATTCTGATAACTGGTACACAAGCCCTTTACTCAGTGATTTCTTACGAGTGAACATGACAGATGTGTGGCACAGTGCGTTCTATTCGTAAACATATGCCCAGATTCAACGCAGGCACTTGTGCTGGTGAGGTGCTGGTGTTTACTGCCAGTGACATCATGGCATTAAAGTGGCATGACAAACAAGATGTGACATTGTTGACAACCATTCATCCTAACAAAATGCAAGACATTGGTAAAGTTGATAGTGACTAATGAACATATTCGAAAACCAGTGACAGAGATTGATTATGCACAAAACATGCGTTTGGTTGACAAATGTGACATGCAGATTGGCTTTGTTGGTTGTGTTCATAAGAGTTACAAGTGGTACATGAAACTTTTCTTCCATCTCATGGACATTTCAATGCTCAATGCATATAATATGTACCAAATAAAGACCAGCAACAGACCACCGTATGCTGAATTTTTTGTTTGTCTGTTGTCAGACAACTCATAATGAAGTATGTACCAGGTAACAACACCTGCTATACAAAACCGTCCTCGAACTCCTCAGGAAATACCCAAGCGTTTGAGGAGGGAAGGTGATCACTTCCTAATACAGCTTCCGGCAACTAAGAAGAAATGGGCTAAGAAGAGATGTGTTGTCTGTGCACAAACAAAACGACGGCAACAAAGACTTTAAGACACTCGATTTATGTGTGAGGAATGTAAGGTACCTCTGTGCATGATACCTTGTTTCAAGGACTTCCACAGACTGCAGCAGTTCTAGAAATATGTCCAGTGACTGTACATTTGTAAATATATAATAGAACATTAGTAATATACAACATTTGTGCATGTTTATTGTTGTAAACAATACATGTACTGGTAAACAATATTGTAATAGTAATAACTTTAGTGTGGTTATTGTGTTCAATACAGGGAGTGTATTTATATGCATTATATGCAATATTGGTCTCACAAGCCACAAATGTTACTAGAAAAAGAAAAAATTAGAAAAGAGAAGAAAAAAAGTACGTATAAAAAACATAAAATAAAGAAATGCGATTTTGTGGAAGTCGCTGATGTTGCCGCCACCCGGTTATTTTGGGTCAACTTCCCACCTCTATATCTCTGTAAGTACTGATCAGATTTTTTTTTTTGTTTTGTTTTATTACCTTCACAAAAATATCTTTAATTCTGTAAGAAATTTTTTTTTTCTTTTTTTTTATCAAAATTTCTTGGACACTGGGGCACCTCTTCAGATTTTGCCTTTGGAATCTAAAAGGGTTAAATGAACAGAGGAAATGTTACTTTAGTGCCTAGAATGCATAGTGTTTATTTTGGACTATGTTTTTAAATTGGAATCTTCTGAGTTTTGTATAAAATTCAACAAATTCCAATTTCTGTGCACTTCACACTTCATAGGATGTTTTTGATAGATAAATAGGCAGTTTCCTATGCTTACTTGATAGCACAGAAGGTATACTGGTGAAATAGATAAGGATTTAGGTGAATTGAGGAATGGAAGTGTCTTGAAATGGGACTTAAAGTAGGCAAATTTGCCATAACCCACATTGCATTCTGAATGCCAGCTTTGTGCCTGTGTTATTCTGTGAATTTTCCATGCAGTTTTGTATTGTGGTGTCATTACTTTCAGAAAAAGATTTTTTACCATTTCCAAAGATTTTCTTTTTTTAATCACAACACTGCCATAAGTTATAATTTCAAGCATTGCAACAGTGAAAGGATTATGGTAATGCAATATATCCCATCCCTGTGTGAATAGCTAAATACAGTGGACCCCCGCATAACGATTACCTCCGAATGCGACCAATTATGTAAGTGTATTTATGTAAGTGCGTTTGTATGTGTATGTTTGGGGGTCTGAAATGGACTAATTTACTTCACAATATTTCTTATGGGAACAAATTCGGTCAGTACTGGCACCTGAACATACTTCTGGAGTGAAAAAATATCGTTAACCGGGGGTCCACTGTATATAGTTATTAATGTACAGTGGACCCCCGGTTAACGATATTTTTTCACTCCAGAAGTATGTTCAGGTGCCAGTACTGACCGAATTTGTTCCCATAAGGAATGTTGAGAAGTAGATTAGTCCATTTCAGACCCCCAAACATACACGTACAAACGCACTTACATAAATACACTTACATAATTGGTTGCATTCGGAGGTGATCGTTATGTGGGGGTCCACTGTACTTCATAGGTGCTTAGACTTTAATTTTGTTTCCTTTCTGTCTTGATATTAGGTCATGTCCATGTGGAGTACAAACACGTGAAGTAAAGTGTAGTGTGACGGAGCCATTTGTGTGTGATGGAGTGTGCGGAAAGTTGCTGAATTGTGGAGGCCATAAGTGCGAGAAGTCCTGTCATACAGGACCTTGTGGTGACTGTCAACTTCAGATTCAACAGAGTAAGATGTTACAGTGCAGTTAAACACTCTATATGTATTTATAACTACATTACTTCAGATAATTCTAGTGACAGTTCATTTTGTAAAATTAATCTGGTGTATAATTACTAAAGAAGAGCTTTGTTTTTGCTATCTTGTGTCTCTCAATTCTGAATTAATAAACCATTGTTTTAAACCAAAGGTACATTATATTTGATTAATTAATGTAGAGGTTTACAATTTTTATACATTTAGAAAAATCTGTTATGATGTGCAGCATTTCTGTCAGCTATACTTATTATTATTATTATGATTTTTTTTTTTCAACAAGTTGGCTGTCTCCCACCGAGGCAGGGTGACCCAAAAAGAAAGAAAATCCCCAAAAAGAAAATACTTTCATTATCATTCAACACTTTCACCTCACTCACCCACAATCACTGTTTTTGCAGAGGCGCTCAGAACACAACAGTTTAGAAGCATATACGTATAAAGATACACAACATATCCCTCCAAACTGCTAATATGCCGAACCCCTCCTTTAAAGTGCAGGCATTGTACTTCCCATTTCCAGGACTCAAGTCCGGCTATATAAAAATAACCGGTTTCCCTGAATCCCTTCACTAAATATTACCCTGCTCACACTCCAACAGATCGTCAGGTCGCAAGTATCATTCGTCTCCATTCACTCCTATCTAACATGCTCACGCACGCTTGCTGGAAGTCCAAGCCCCTTGCCCACAAAACCTCCTTTACCCCCTCTCTCCAACCTTTTCGAGGACGACCCCTACCTCGCCTTCCTTCCCCTATAGATTTATGTGCTTTCCATGTCATTCTACTTTGATCCATTCTCTCTAAATGACCAAACCACCTCAACAACCCCTCTTCTGCCCTCTGACTAATACTTTTATTAACTCCACACCTTTTCCTAATTTCCACACTCCGAATTTTCTGCATAATATTTACACCACACATTGCCCTTAGACAGGACATCTCCAATGCCTCCAACCGCCTCCTCGCTGCTGCATTCACAACCCAAGCTTCTCACCCATATTAGAGTGTTGGTACTACTATACTTTCATACATTCCCTTCTTTGCCTCCATAGATAACGTTTTTTGACTCCACATATACCTCAACGCACCACTCACCTTTTTTCCCTCATCATTTCTATGATTAACCTCATCCTTCATAAATCCATCTGCCGACACGTCAACTCTTAAATACATGTATCTGAAAACATTCACTTCTTCCATACTCCTCCTCCCCAATTTGATATCCAATTTTTCTTTATCTAAATCATTTGATACCCTCATCACTTTACTCTTTTCTATGTTCACTTTCAACTTTCTACCTTTACACACGCTCCCAAACTCATCCACTAACCTTTGCAATTTTTCTTTAGAATCTCCCATAAGCACAGTATCATCAGCAAAAGGTAACTGTGTCAATTCCCATTTTGTATTTGATTCCCCATAATTTAATCCCATCCCTCTCCCGAACACCCTAGCATTTACTTCTTTTACAACCCCATCTATAAATATATTAAACAACCATGGTGACATTACACATCCCTGTCTAAGACCTACTAAGACCTCGTAAAAACTCTTTACAGCATTTAGTAACTTACCACCTATTCCACGTACTTGCAACATCTGCCACATTGCTCCCCTATCCACTCTTTCATATGCCTTTTCTAAATCCATAAATGCAATAAAAACTTCCCTACCTTTATTTAAATGCTGTTCACATATATGCTTCAATGTAAACACTTGATCTACACATCCCCTACCCACTCTGAAACCTCCTTGCTCATCCGCAATCCTGCATTCTGTCTTACCTCATAATTCTTTCAATAATAACCCTACCGTACACTTTTCCTGGTATACTCAGTAAACTTATTCCTCTATAATTTTTACAGTCTCTTTTGTCCCCCTTCCCTTTATATAAAGGGACTATACATGCTCTCCGCCAGTCCCTAGGTACCTTCCCCTGTTTCATACATTTATTAAACAAAAGTACCAACCACTCCAACACTATATCCCCTCCTGCTTTTAACATTTCTGTCATGATCCCATCAGTTCCAGCTGCTTTACCCCCTTTCATTCTACGTAATGCCTCACGTACCTCCCCCACACTTACATTCTGCTCTTCTTCACTCCTAAGAGATGGTATACCTCCCTGGCCAGTGCATGAAATTACTGCCTCCCTTTCTTCCTCAACATTTAAAAGTTCCTCAAAATATTCTTGCCGTCTGCCTAATACCTCCCTCTCCCCATCTACAAACTCCCCTACTCTGTTTTTAACTTGTTTAACTCCAAAAATTTTTCTTATTTTCATAAAAATTTCTTGACAGTGCCTCTCCCACTCTATCATCTGCTCTCCTTTTGCACTCTCACCACTCTCTTCACCTTTCTTTTACTCTCTATATACTCTGCTCTTCTTATAACACTTCTGCTTTGTAAAAACCTCTCATAAGCTAACTTTTTCTCTTATATCACACCCTTTACTTCATCATTCCACCAATCACTCCTCTTTCCTCCTGCCCCCACCCTCCTATAACCACAAACTTCTGCCCCACATTCTAATACTGCATTTTTAAAACTCATCCAACCCTCTTCAACCCCCCCGTCCCCCACTACTCATCTTTGCACTAGCCCACCTTTCTGCCAATAGTCGCTTATATCTCACCCGAACTTCCTCCTCCCTTAGTTTATACACTTTCACTTCCCTCCTACTTGTTGTTGCCACCTTCCTCTTGTCCCATCTACCTCTTACTCTAACTGTAGCTACAACTAAATAATGATCCGATATATCAGTTGCCCCTCTA
Source organism: Cherax quadricarinatus (assembly GCF_038502225.1). Lineage (NCBI taxonomy): Eukaryota > Metazoa > Arthropoda > Malacostraca > Decapoda > Parastacidae > Cherax > Cherax quadricarinatus. Next base: position 15,775,522 of record NC_091320.1, read on the forward strand.
TAAACATGTACATCCTGGAGCCTACCCATTAACCTTTTATCCACCAATACATAATCTAACAAACTACTTTCATTATGTGCTACATCATACCTTGTATATTTTTTCATCCTCTTTTTCATAAAATATGTATTACAGTGGAACCTCAAATTTTGACCGTATCACTTATCGAACTTTTTGAAAATAGAACTCTTTTTTTTTTTTGAACCAACTTTGTCCCTATTATCGAAGTCTCCCCTATTTTCAAACCGCCGGGTACCAGACCTGTCTGGCAGCCCGCTCTGTCCTCATCCCCACGCAGGCGCTGTGAGTCAGTCTGGTTTTGTTGATGCCTGAGTGAACACTAACCTGCACTCTCATTCAAACATTTTACGATTATTTCATTGTGTTTAGTGCTTGTGGGGCTGTGAAATAAGCTACCATGGGCCCAAAGAAACTTGCTAGTGGTACCCCTGTGGTAAAGAAAGTGAGAAACACCATAGATATGAAGAAGAAAATAATACAGAAGTATGAGAGTGGCGTGAGACGTGTTGAGCTTGCCAGGATGTACAGAGGACTGTGAGACAGAAACAGACGACTGTGGCCAGTTATTTTGTGAGACAGAAACAGACGACTGTGGACAGTTATTTTGTGAGACGGGTCCAGTGACTCTCAAGCTTGTCCTAGTGGCATTAAAAGACAGAGAAGGGAAGTAACCCCAGAGAGGGCTTTGCTACCTAGTCTTCATGGAGGGGGATTCTCCTTCCAGACACTAACCCCAACTCCCTCTCTCCTCCCTATCTTCCAGATGCCATCACCAATCTTCAATAAAGGTAAATAAAAATGTTATTTTATATATTTATTTAAATTTATTAATACATAATTGACGCTATATTTGTTGTATGTCAAACTATAATTAATCTCTATAAAATGTTTTTTTTTTTTTGTGAATATTTTTGGGTTTCTGGAATGGATTAATTATATTTCCATTATTTCTTATGGGAAATATTGCTTCGCTTTTCAGACTTTTCGAATTTAGAACTAGCTCCTGGAACGGATTAAGTTCGATATTTGAGGTTCCACTGTACTTATTACCAAATCTCTTTCTACACATAGCTCAATTAAAGGCTCCCCATTTACATTTACCCCTGGCACCCCAAATTTACCTACTACTCCCTCCACAACATTTTTACCCACTTTGGCATTGAAATCCCCAACCACAAGTACTCTCATACTTGGTTCAAAACTCCCCACGCATTCACTCAATATTTCCCAAAATCTCTCTCTCTCCTCTACACTTCTCTCTTCTCCTGGTGCATATACGCTTACTATAACCCACTTTTCACATCCAACCTTTATTTTACTCCACATAATCCTTGAATTAATACATTTATAGTCCCTCTTTTCCTGCCATATCTTATCCTTCAACATTATTGCTACTCCTTCTTTAGCTCTAACTCTATTTGAAACCCCTGACCTAATCCCGTTTATTCCTCTCCACTGAAACTCTCCCACCCCTTTCAGCTTTGTTTCACTTAAAGCCAGGACATCCAGCTTCTTCTCATTCATAACATCCACAATCATCTCTTTCTTATCATTCGCACAACATCTACGCACATTCAGACTTTCCACTTTGACAGTTTTCTTCTTATTCTTTTTAGTAATCTTTACAGGAAAAGGGGTTACTAGCCCATTGTTCCCGGCATTTTAGTTGACTTTTACAACACGCATGGCTTACAGAGGAAAGATTCTTATTCCACTTCCCCATGGATATAAAAGGAAAAGTAATAAGACCAAGAACTATTAAGATAAAATCAAAGAAACTCAGATGAATGTGTATAAATAAATGTGTACATGTATGTGTAGTGTGACCTAAGTATAAGTAGAAGTAGCAAGACATTCCTGTAATCTTGCATATTTATGAGACAGACAAAAGACACCAGCAAGCCTACCATCATGTAAAACAATTACAGGCTTTCGTTTTACACTCACTTGGCAGGACGGTAGTACCTCCCTGGGTGGTTGCTGTCTACCAACCTACTTCATTATTATTATTTATTATTACAGTGAACCCTCGCTTAACGCTATTAACCCGTTCCTGAGAGCTCAACGTTAGGCGAAATTATCATTATGTGAATTAATTTTCCCCATAAGAAATAATGGAAATCAAATTAATCCGTTCCTGACACCCCAGAGTATGAACAAAAAAAAAATTTTAACACATGAAATATTAATTTTAATACACACAAACTGAAGAAGACATGCACAGTTACATGACACTTACCTTTATTGAAGATCTGGTGGTGATTGATGGGATGAGAGGAGGGGAGACTGTGGATGGTGTTAATGTTTAGAAGGGGAATCCCCTTACATTAGGACTTGAGGTGGCAAGTCCTTTTCCTGGGTTACTTCCCTTCTTCTTTTAATGACACTAGGACCAGCTTGAGAGTCACTGGACCTCTGTCGCACAACGTATCTGTCCATAGAGGCCTGTACCTCCCATTCCTTTATGACATTCCTAAAGTGTTTCACAACATTGTCAGTGTAATAGTCACCAGTATGGCTTGCAATTACTGTGTGAGGGTGATTTTCATCAAAAAAGGTTTGCACTTTCAGCCACATTGCACACATTTCCTTAATCTTTGAAGTAGGCAACTTTCTCAATTTCTCTATCCCCTCCTCCGAAGCAGTTTCCTCAGGTGTGGCCTCTTGCTGTTGAAGATGATCTAGCAGCTCATCAGTGGTTAGTTCTTCATTGTCCTCCTCCACCAACTCTTCCACATCCTCCCCACTAACCTCCAACCCCAAGGACTTCCCCAATGCCACAATGGATTCCTCAACTGGCATAGGATTCCCAGGGTTAGCCTCAAACCCTTCAAAATCCCTTTTGTCTACACATTCTGGCCACAGTTTCTTCCAAGCAGAGTTCAAGGTCCTCTTAGTCACTTCCTCCCAAGCCTTACCTATAATGTTTACACAATTGAGGATGCTAAAGTGATCTCTCAAAACTCTCTTAGTCAATTGAGTTTCTGAGGTCACTACAAAGCACCTTTCAAACATAGCTTTTGTGTACAGTTTCTTGAAGTTGGAAATGACCTGCTGGTTCATGGGCTGCAGGAGAGGAGTGGTATTAGGAGGCAAAATCTTGACCTTAATGAAGCTCATTTCCGCAGAAAGTCACACTGCCACGTCTGAAGGATGACCAGGGGCATTGTCTAATACCAGGAGGCACTTAAGGTCTAATTTCTTTTCAATTTGGTAATTTTTCACAGTGGGGGCAAATGCATGGTGTAACCAGTCATAGAAAAAGTCCCTAGTGACCCATGCCTTACTGTTTGCCCTCCACAGCACACACAAATTAGCCTTGAGGACATTGTTTTTCCTGAACACTCTGGGAGTTTCAGAGTGATACACCAATAAAGGCTTCACTTGGCAATCACCACTAGCATTGGCACACATCAACAGAATAAGCCTGTCTTTCATAGGCTTATGTCCTGGGAGTGCCTTTTCCTCCTGAGTAATGTAGGTCCTGCTTGGCTTTTTCTTCCCAAACAGGCCTGTTTTGTCACAATTAACACTTGTTCAGGTTTCAGTCCTTCACTGTCTATGTACTCCTTGAATTCCTGCGCATATTTTTCAGCCGCTTTGTGGTCCGAACTGGCAGCCTCACCATGCCTTATCACACCATGTATGCCACTATGATTCTTAAATCTCTCAAACCAAACTTTGCTGGCCTTAAATTCACTCACATCATCACTAGTTGCAGGCATTTTTATAATTAAATCGTCATGCATCTTCCTAGCCTTTTCACATATGATTGCTGGAGAGATGCTATCTCCTGCTATCTGTTTTTCGTTTATCCACACCAATAACAGTCTCTTAACATCTTCCATCACTTGCGATCTCTGTTTTGAAAACAAAGTTGCACCTTTGGCAAGAACAGCTTCCTAGATTGCCGTTTTCTCGGCCACAATAATAGTGATGGTTGATTGGAGTTTTGTGTACAACCTGGCCAGCTCGGAGACACACACTCCACTTTCATACTTAGCAATGATCTCTTTCTTCATATCCATAGTAATTCTCACTCTTTTTGCTGTAGGGTTGGCACTAGAAGCTTTCGTGGGGCCCATGGTGACTTATTTTGCAGGTGCAATCACTAAAAAGGCTGTGATAATATGAAATGTTCCGATTGTATGCTTGGAAGTGACCGCGGTGGCTGGCTTGTAAACACTGGCACCCACGGAACAAGTGAGGCGGGCTCAGGCCACACGTGGACGTGTCACGAACGAATCGCGTTGAGCGAGTTTTTTAGCGCTAGCCGAGGCAAAATTTTTGCGTTAAAATATATCGCTAGGCGGATTTAACGTTATGCGATGCGTTCGTTAGGCGAGGGTCCTCTATTATTATTTGTTGTTGTTGTTGTTGTTTTTTTTTTTTTTTTTCAATGAACCATCTTAGCCCACATAGTCAGGGTGACCTAAAATAGAAAAAACAAAAGTTTCTCTTTTTAAATTTAGTAATGTATACAGGAGGAGGCGTTACTAGCTCCTTACTCCTGGCATTTTAGTCACCTCTTATGACATACATGGCTTAGAAAGGAAGAATTCTGTTCCATTTCCCAATGGAAAATTATTACTACTACTACTACTATTCCAACTCCCCCACCCCCTTCAACAAGTCAGCTGTCTCCCACTGAGGCAGGGTGATCCAAAAAGAAAATACTTTCATCATTCAACACTTTCACCTCACTCACACATAATCACTGTTTTTGCAGAGGTGCTCAGAACACAACAGTTTAGAAGCATATACGTATAAAGATACACAACATATCCCTCCAAACTGCTAATATCCCAAACCCCTCCTTTAGAGTGCAGGTATTGTACTTCCCATTTCCAGTACTCAAGTCCAGCTATATAAAAATAACCTGTTTCCCTAAATCCCTTCACTAAATATTACCCTGCTTACACTCCAACAGCTCGTCATGTCCCAAAAACCATTCATGTCCATTCACTTCTGTCTAACACGCTCGCACACGCTTCCTGGAAATCCAAGCTCTCGCCCACAAAACCTCCTTTACCCCCCTCCCTCCAACCTTTTTGAGGATGACCCCTACCCCGCCTTCCTTCCCTTACAGATTTACATGCTCTCCAAGTCATTCTACTTTAATCCATTCTCTCTAAATTACCAAACCACCTCAACAACCCCTCTTCAACCCTCTAACTAATACTTTTATTAACTCCACTCCTTCTCCTTATTTCCACACTCCGAATTCTCTGTATAATATTTACACCACACATTACCCTTAGACAGGACATCTCCACTGCCTCCAGCTGCCTCCTCACTGCAGCATTTACAACCCAAGCTTCACACCCATATAAGAGTGTTGGTACCACTATACTTTCATACATTTCCTTCTTTGAGGAAATGGTATGGTGATACCGACAAGATGTGGAAAAAGACACTTATGTACAGTTCAGGACATTTATTAAAGGAAACGTTTCGCCACGAGTGGCTTCTTCAGTCCTGATACAGAGAAAAGTAAGAAAACGCATATATATAGTGGCAGGAGTCAGGTGAAGTGACGCGTGGGAAGAGGTGGTAGTAGTAGTAGTAGTAGTGGAACTAAGGAGGTGAGGTTAGAGAAGAACCTGCTGACATCATGTAACAGCAGTTCCCAGGATGGGTAATATCCTTTTGATTAGTAATTTTGAAGTACTGTAACTACCGGATTTTTGCTTTATAGTGCTACTGACAGTGATTAGTGTAGCTTCAATGCATTTTCTCCATCTTAAGTCATCTTCTTTAATCACTAATTTAGCTTCATTGAATTTCATGAGGTGTCCAACATCGTCCCAATGTTGAACACATGCGTTTTTGTGGTCATCATTTCTGCAAGCATTTTTGTGTTCTGGGATCCTAATGTCCAGAGATATGGCTGTTTCCCCTACATATACTTTGTCACACTCCCCACATGGTATAGTGTAAATTCCTGCATGCATCAGCCTTACTAGAGATATTTCGCCTGCTCTTGTGAATTCCTTGCATTGTTAATATCTCTAGTAAGGCTGATGCATCCAGGGGATGAGATGAAAAAAGCTGTAAGCCTTCTCCCTGAAAACTGGCTGCCTTGGATCAAAGTCAAGAGCAAGCTGGACTCCAAGGTATTGTCCAGTGTGGGTAGATTGGTAAAGCACTGCGTACCTTGTTCCAAGGTTCGTAGGTTCGAGTCTCCTTCAGCCAGAGATCAGTGTTTATATATACAGTGGAACCTTGAAAATCGAACATACCAGATATCGAACGTTTCGAAAATAAGACCATTTTTTCGGACAAACTGTGTACCAAAAATCGAACGCGTTTCAAATTTTGGACCGCCGGGTACGGAACCTGTCCTCTGGCCCGCTCTGTCCACGTCCCCGCGCAGGCGCCGTGAGCAGTCTAGCTTTGTTTATGCTTGAGCAAACACTAACCTATGCTCTCATTCACACATTTTACAATTATTTCGTTGTGTTTAGTGCTTGTGGGACTGTGAAATAAGCTGCCATGGGCCCAAAGAAACTTTCTAGTGGTACCCCTGTGGTAAAGAAAGTGAGAAACACCATAGATGTGAAGAAGGAAACAATACAGAAGTATGAGAGTAGTGTGAGACTTGTTGAGCTTGCCAGGAAGTATGGGAAAAACAAGTCGACCATCGGTTCTATCCTGTTAAAGAAAGAACAAATCAAGAAAGCTGATGTTGTGAAAGGTGTTAATATAGGGAGTGGATGAGGTGCCTTCTTCAAAGATTAAGGAGATTTGTGCCAAGTGGAATGATGTCCAAATGTTTGTGCAGAAGTACCACCCTGAGCAAGCTGAAACAAGCCATCTTTGCAACAAGTTCATTGACAGAACCATGTCCCATTTTAGGGAAATGTTAAAGAGGTGCCAGAAACAGAGGACTGTGGACAGTTATTTTGTGAGACAGGGGTCCAGTGACTCTCAAGCTGGTCCTAGTGGCATTAAAAGACAGAGAAGGGAAGTAACCCCAGAGAGGGCTTTACCTGAAGTCCTCATGGAGGGGGATTCTCCTTACAAACAATAACCCCAACTCCCTCTCTCCTCCTCCCTATCTTCCAGATGCCATCACCAATCTTCAATAAAGGTAAGTAAAATGTTATTTTATATTATATGTATATATTATTTTATATGTATGTTAGTTTATATGTATGTAAAACTGTAATTAATTTCTATAAAATGTATTTTTTGTGTGAATATTTTTGGGTTTCTGGAACGGATTAATTGTATTTCCATTATTTCTTGTGGGAAATATTGATTCGAATTTCAGACTTTTCGAAATTAGAACTAGCTCCTGGAACGGATTAAGTTCGATTTTTGAGGTTCCACTGTGTGTGTGTGTGTGTGTGTGTGTGTGTGTGTGTGTGTGTGTGTGTGTGTGTGTGTGTGTGTGTGTGTGTGTGTAAAATAAAGAGAGAGAGACTGAGAGACTGACTGACTGACTGACTTAGAGAGATACAGAGAGAGAGACAGCCTCATTCAGTCAGCCAGCCACCCGGCCACCCACCCGGATATGTATTATACATGTTCCAGAGTTGTTTCTCTTTACTTAGGGTATAGGTTATACTATAGGTTGTACTACATTCTGGCAGGATGACACTACCAGTGGTATTCTCCCATTCCACTGTGTCGACAATACATAAAGATAACAGTAACATATGATACTGTATGCGATGTAAAATTTACAATACAGATCACTACCATGTATGTATACATTATATACAGTACATAAATAATTAAAATATAACAATAGAAGTAAATTATGGTAAAAAGAATGAAATAATGATTGTACGTTACATTACAGTATTATGTAGGTAGTTTATATAGGAAAGGTTTGACATTATGCCCTACCCAGTATGTTGGCAATTTTCAAAGGTTCGACTTACGTCCATTTTGACTTGCGACCGGTTGGTCGGAACCAAGCTTGGTCGTAAGTCCGATGGTAGGTGTATATTGTTTGTTATGTCATATTAGATGAACTGTGGTAGTTAAATAAGCCATATAGATGATTTTTTTTTTTATTATCACACTGGCCGATTCCCACCAAGGCAGGGTGGCCCGAAAAAATATTATTAGCAAAATTATTCATGATGTAACAAAAAAAGCACAGAATACCATGACTGGAACGATACACACATAACCCGCATATAGAAGAGAGGAGCTTATGACGACGTTTCAGTCCAACTTGGACCATTTACAAAGTCACACGGACTTTGTAAATTGTCCAAGTCGGACTGAAAATCATCGTAAGCTCCTCTCTTCTATGTGCGGGTTATTTGTGTATAATTCATGAAGTATTTTGCCCGGTCTCCAGACAAACTCTCGTCCACCGCCGACACCACCCATACCACTACATGAACGACATATTTTATTCATTTTAGAGTATATATCAGGTTTCTATGTTATTTATATTGTTTATTATGTCATATTAGATGAAGTGAGATAGATAAATAAGCCATAGAGTTGATATTAGCGAAATTATTGAAGAATTCCACTGGAACGGATTAATTGCATTTCAGTTAATTTAAATGAGGAAAATTGACTCTTCAAACGAGCAAATCCAGTTGCGAGCAAGGTCATTGAACGGATTAAACTCGCAAGTACAGAGGTTCCACTGTATATATACGTCAAAAACGGTGGCTTGTAAGATGTATATATACGACCAAAACAGTCAAAGGGTTAAGGATATTGAGTAATTCATCAACGGTGGTAGCGTATGTGGCAGTACAGGTCAACTTAGCAGTCCCGTCCTTGAGAGAGCTGACAAGTTCCTAGGCAGTCAGTTTGTTAGGAGAATGTTGAGTGGTGTAGAAAGTGATTCCAGTCATACAGTGGCATGGAGGTTAAGCATCAGAGGTAGAGGCAGGCAGAGTCACTGATTGGATAGTTGCAGTGGTGGAGGTGGAAGGCGAGACCGCTGAGTGGACGATGTTAGTGGAGGCAGGAGAAACTGCTGGTGGCAAGGGGGAGGGTGATTAGTTGGTTGCTGAGTTGAGTGGAGGCAACGAAGGTCCCTCATTGGTTGGAGTTGGAGTGACATCACTTGAAGTTGGAGGAGCTGCTGCTGCTGCTTGGAAGTGGCTTGCTGTGTCGAAACTACAACAGGATGTGAGTTGGTATTGAGAATGGCAGAAGATGGTGGAGAAGCTGGGAAGCTGAACTCTGGCATGTTGTTTAACTTGAAGAGTTCATTAATGGCTGTGTTGAAAGTCCCAGGAACAGTTGTGTTGTGCATGTGTGCATAGACCATGCAGTAGTATAGGTCTCCCTCAACATTCACGTTTTCAGCTTTCGCGGGCTTCACACATTCGCGAATTCCCAACCGCCAAATTCCCAGCCACCAAATTCCCAGCCGCCAAATCATATTCAAGTTTCCCGCCACCTGCGAGTCCCTACTACCCTCCCTCCGACCCCCGCAACTTGCAGCCAGCCTTCCCACCGCTCAGTGTGGTGAGTGTTTTGTTTGTTCATTATTTGCTATTAAACTACAGTATAAATAATGTAAACCCATTCATGACTGCATATTGGAATGGCTATTCGGACAGGTATTAGACGGTGACATCATGTGTTTACTTTTGAACACAGCAAAGAATCAAACATTTCTGCTACTGCTAATAATAACAATAGTAATAATAATAATAATAAAAATAATAATAATAATAATAAATACGATATAATTGAAGAAGGAAGTTGTACAAAAATACGAGGGAGTGGTTGACACATCGTCAGTGTGACTTTGTTTATGCTGGAGTGAACATTAGTCTCCCTGCTCTTCCAAACATTTCACAATAATTCATTGTGTTTGGTGCTTGTAGATTGAGTGTGACTGGAGTGGTAGAGGCAGTGGTTGAGGCAGCGATTGAGGCAGTGGATGAGGCTGCTGTTGAGGCAGCGATTGAGGCAGCGATTGAGGCAGTGGGTGAGGCAGCTGTTGAGGCAGCTGTTGAGGCAGCTGTTGAGACAGCGGTTGAGGCAGCTGTTGAAGCAGTGATTGAGGCAGTGGGTGAGGCAGCTGTTGAGGCAGTGATTGAGGTAGTGGGTGAGGCAGCTGTTAAGGCAGCGATTGAGGCAGCGATTGAGGCAGTGGTTGAGGCAGCGATTGAGGCAGCGATTGAGGCAGTGGGTGAAGCAGCTGTTGAGGCAGCGATTGAGGCAGCGATTGAGGCAGTGGTTGAGGCAGCTGTTGAGGCAGCGATTGAGGCAGTGGTTGAGGCAGCTGTTGAGGCAGCGATTGAGGCAGTGGTTGAGGCAGCTGTTGAGGCAGCGATTAAGGCAGTGGGTGAGGCAGCTGTTGAGGCAGCGATTGAGGCAGTGGTCGAGGCAGCTGTTGAGGCAGCGATTGAGGCAGCTGTTAAGGCAGCGATTGAGGCAGCGATTGAGGCAGCGATTGAGGCAGTGGGTGAGGCAGCTGTTGAGGCAGTGGTATTTAATAACATACATGTTATTAATAATAATAATACATGTTATTAATAATATATACTATTATTATTTATAACATATATGTTATTAAATACCACTGCCTAAATTATTGTGAAATGTTTGGAAGAGCAGGGAGACTAATGTTCACTCCAGCATAAACAAAGCCACACTGACGATGTGTCAACCACTCCCTCGTATTTTTGTACAATTTCCTTCTTCAATTATATCGTATTATTATTATTATTATTATTATTATTATTATTATTGTTATTGTTATTGTTATTGTTATTATTAGCAGAAGCAGAAATGTTTGATTCTTTGCTGTGTTCAAGAGTAAACACATGATCCCACCATCTAATACCTTTCTGAATAGCCATTCCAATATGCAGTCATGAATGGGTTTACATTATTTATACTGTAGTTTAATAGCAAATAATGAACAAACAAAACACTCACCACACTGAGTGGTGGGAGGGCTGGCTGCCAGTTGCGGGGCTCGGAGGGAGGGTAGTAGGGACTCGCAGTGGTTGAGGAAGTGGTGGAGGCATTGATGGAGGCAGTGGAGGAGTCTGTCGTATTTAATAACATACATGTTAGTAAAACATAACATGTATATATTTAGTACAATTTACGACGTTTTCATGTATTTTATGATTGTTCATGGTTCAACAAGTTAAGGAAGCAGTATTGTATTATATTTCCCTACAATATATTGGGGCACCAAACATTCACGGTTTTTCAACATTCGCAAAGCTCTTGATCCCCTAACCCTCGCGAATGTTGAGGGAGACCTGTATATTGTTGTCGGGTCATAGTCAGGTGCGATGTTGGTGGTGGAGGGTTGAGTAGAAGCCTGGAGGATTTTCGTTGTGTCAGCCTGTAATTTTGCAATAGCAGCATAGGTAGGTGATCTGGAAGAGGACTTTCTCTGCGCCACTTCTCGAGTCTTTTTCATAATGTCTTTATGTGTGGGACATTTAGCAGCGAGAGAGTAATGGTCATTGCTTTTGTAGTTCAGGCAAGTTGGTGTCGACGGAGCAGAGGCAGTGCGGGACTTGAAATTATGGCCCTCGCAGCCACATGTTCTGCAGAACTTCTTTCACAGGACAGTCCTTGGTGTTGTGAATATATGAGTAACAGTTCCAGCAGTGATGAATGTAGTGGTACCTCTCAGCTTTAGGTGGGGCTGATAAAGTAGCAATAGACGGCAAGATCATCCGACAAAGCGGTGGCTGCCATGTTCACATCAGTAAAGGTAACTTTGAGCATAAACGAAGCTGTAGAGATTTTCGTGATGCTCTCAACAGTGGTCCACGAGTTTTGATCCTCAGTAGATGTCTTGAGTTCAGTTACTGGTTGTGAAGTGAGAAGCTTATCTAGTTTCTTGAGGAATACTGATCTCCTTGCCCTGAGAGCTGGAGAGGACATGACAGTAAATCTTTGAGCAGTGAGAGTGGTGGTGGCATAAGTAGTAACTTCTCAGATTCCACATCATTGTTACACATGACAGTGAAGGCCTCCTGTAGTGTCAATATAGTGTTGAACTTTACCTGCAGCCCACCCCGAACGGCAGCTGTAAGAGCAAGTTTCGTGAATCATTCACAGTACCGCTGTTGTTTGATCTTGACACAATTTGCATAGCTCATTGTGGTGCCCAATCAAGGATGAAGATGAAGGTATAGGTTCCCCTCCCCAACGAGGATTGTAGGGAGACTGTACAAAAATAGTCAGAGCTGCTATGACTTGCCAGAGCAAGAGTCAAGAGCAGAATCCCATGAGTATGTGAATTGTGTCACCCTCATCACCTTACTCTTATCTATGTTCACTTTCAACTTTATAGCTTTACACACACTCCCAAACTCGTCCACTAACCTTTGCAATTTTTCTTTAGAATCTCCCATAAGCACAATATCATCAGCAAAAAGTAACTGTGTCAACTCCCATTTTGTATTTGATTCCCCATAATTTAATCCCACTCCTCCCGAACACCCTAGCATTTACTTCCTTCACAACCCCATCTATAAATATATTAAACAACCATGGTGACATTACACATCCCTGTCTAAGACCTACTTTTACTGGGAAGTAGTCTCCCTCTCTTCTACACACCCTAACCTGAGCCTCACTGTCCTCATAAAAACTCTTCACAGCGTTTAGTAACTTACTACCTATTCCATATACTTGCAACATCTACCACATTGCTCCCCTATCCACCTTTATCTAAATACTGTTCACATATATGCTTTAACCCTTAAACGGTCCAAAGAGATTGACGTTCAAATTCGTAGTGCTACAAAAGTAGATCTACTTTTTTTTACATATTTTCAAATATAAAAAAAAAAAAATGTAGATAAAAGTTTTTTTTTACACGTTTTCAAATGTAAAACAAAAAAGATCTACATTTTTTTACATACTTTCAGATGTTGAAAAAAAACGCGTATATACGTTTGGACCATTTAACCCTTTCAGGGTCCAAGGCCAAAATCTGAAGTGGTGCTCCAGTGTCCAAGAAATTTTGAAAAAAAAAAAATTATTTTTTCTTACAGAATTAAAGAGCATATTTTTGTGAAGGTAATAAGAAAAAAAAAATCTGATCAGTACTTACCGAGATACAGTGCCAAGAAGTTTGTCAAAAATGATGTGGTGGCGGCAACATCGACGAATTCCACATACGCGCATTACATTATTTTGTGGTTTTAGTTGTTTTTTCTTTTCTTTTCCAATTTTTTCTATTCCTGAGAGACCAATACTGTATATAATGTATATATATAAACTCACTGTATTGAACACAATAACCGCACTAGTTATTATCATATTATTGTTTACCACTGTTGTTTATTACAATAAACATGCACAAATATTGTATAATACAGGAGGGCCCCACTTATACGGCAGGTTAGGTTCCAGGCTACCGCCATAAAGCGGAAATCGCCATAAAGTGGAACACCCTTTTTTTCCACTTATAAATGTATACAAACACTAGATAACAAGTTTACACTAACATATATTAAGTTAGCAATAGAACCAGGCATCAAAAAACAATAAAAAAGTACAATACACACATAGTGCACTCATTACTTACCTTAAAATATTTATAGTCTTAATCTAGGGTGAGACAAGTAGTATTTATTGTAAGAAATCAAGTGTGGTACGTATGGTAATAGCCAGGCTACCTTACCAGGCCACCCCACCCACACATACTATTCTATGATATTTAAGCATCCCAGAGCGATAAAATGTATATACAGTTCACTCATTACTTACCTTAAAATATTTGTAGTCTTAATGTAGGGTCAGGAGTAAGTAAATGAGATAAAACGAATAAATGAGAGAGAGAAAGAATGAGTACATGAGAGGGGGCAGGCGCAGAGTTATGTAAACAAACCAGGCGAAGGTAAGTTTTGTAAACAAACGAAGTGTACACATCTGGTTTGTGTACAAGTTACATTGTGTACAGGTTGTCTCTACATTGATACGGTAGAATTAATAAAGAAGAACACTCCCATTCTCATGTAACATCATTTTGAGAAGAAATGAAGCTCTGAGTGAAGGCAATGGAAATAAGTCACACTGACTTTTTTGGGTTATCCTAGGTTCTCTACACGTATGTTGTTATGTATGATAATCTATGTAACTGTATTTGTGTATACCTGAATAAACTTACTTACATACATACGAAAGGAATAATTTTCTACAGTTACCCCCAGTAACACATTTTCTCTTATGTTAGATTAGAGAAAATGTTATTCTTGCCGTCACTTGTACAAGTTATGTGGCTCCCACATCTTATATTTATGTTTATTTATTCTATTGTGGGGTGTATTTATCATCTTTTTATGTTATGTATCGTGTTTATTATATAATTTAAAAAAAAATATCATGGATGGATTAATGAAAATGTGTATATTAACGTAATATACGACATTTAATGAGACTCGGTGAGTATTGTTATTATCATTTCTAATATGGCGTCACTTGTGCAAGTCGTCTGCTACCACATCTCACATTTATGTTTATTTATTCTACTGTGGGGTGTATTTATCTTATTTATATGTTATGCATCGTGTTTATTATATAATTTTGAAAAAAATATCATGGATGGATCAATGAAAATGTGTATATTACCGTAATATACGACATTTAATGAGACTCGGTGAGTATTGTTATTATTATCATTTCTAATATGGCGTCACTTGTGCAAGTCGTCTGCTACCACATCTCACATTTATGTTTATTTATTCTACTGTGGGGTGTATTTATCTTATTTATATGTTATGCATCGTGTTTATTATATAATTTTGAAAAAAATATCATGGATGGATTAATGAAAATGTGTATATTAACGTAATATACGACATTTAAATGACTCAATGATTATTATTATCATTACTAATATGACGTCTGGAGACATAAGACACTTACCAATTTTAATGTGTACCTGCATGCCAGCACAGTATGTAAGTTTATTTAGGTACAGGTATACATAAGTATAATTATCAGAGTATATATAAAATATGAAATAACTTTTAAAAACATTTGAAATTTTGGAGTTTCCAGACAAAATGGAGAGACTTAGTGCTTACTGAGCTCACGGAGAATGTAAACAAACAGGGTGGGGCACGGTGACCGTATTAGAAAGTCAGGTGGGGGGAGCCGTATAGCGAGTTTTGGTCATAATTTGAAATGTCCGTATTAGTGGAACACCGTAAAGTGAAACGCTGTAAAGCGGGGCCTTCCTGTACTAATGTTCTATCATATATTTACATATTTACAATCACTGGACATGGTTTTAAAACTGCTTGCTGGAGCTTGTGGAACTCCTTGAAACAAGGCACCATGCACAGAGGCACCTTACATTCTTCACACATAAACCGAGTGTCTTTGCGTCTTTGTTGCCGTCGTTTTGTTTGTGCACAGACAATGCATCTCTTCTGAGCAAATTTCTTCTTAGTTGAAGGAAGCTGTATTATGAAATGATCACCTTCTCTCCTCAAACGCTTGGGTATATCCTGAGGAATTCGAGGACCATGTTGTATAGCAGGTGTTGTTACCTGGTACTTCATTATGAGTTGTCTGACAACAGACAAACAAAATTCACCATACAGTGGTCTGTTGACAATCTTTATTTGGTACATATTATATGCATTGAGCATTGAAATGTCCATGAGATGGAAGAAAAGTTTCATGTTCCACTTGTAACTCATACGAACACCGTCAACAAAACCAATCTGCATGTCACACTTGTCAACCAAGCGCATGTTTTGTGTATAATCAATCACTGACACTGGTTTTCGAATACGTTCATTAGCCACTCGATCAACTTTGCCACTGTCTTGCATTTCATTACGGTGAATGGTTGTCAACAATGTGACATCTCGTTTGCCATGCCACCGTAATGCCATGATGTCATTGGCAGTAAACACCTGCACGTCATCACCACGAGCACCTGCGTTGAGCCTGGGCATATGTTTACGTTTAGAACGCACTGTGCCACACACATCTGTCTTGTTCACTCGCATGAAATCACTGAGTAATGGGCTTGTGTACCAGTTATCGGTATTTAATGTATGCCCCTTACCAAGATAAGGTGCCATCATGTTTCTCACTACGTCACCTGAGATACCCAATAACATCTTGGTATCTTTCAATGTTTTACTACCCGTGTATACAACAATATCCAACACCAGGCCACTGTCACAATCACAGAGTACAAACAGTTTTATACCAAAGCGTTTCCTCTTGCTCGGTATATACTGCTTGAATGACAGTCTACCTTTGAACAAAATCAAAGACTCGTCAATTACAAGATTCTTGAATGGATAAAAGTATATGCTGAACTTTTGTTTGAGATACATGAAAACATTTCTAATCTTGTATAACCTGTCACTTCTGTCAGACCTGGTTTTGTCAGAGAAGTGCAACATACGTAAGAGTAAGATAAACCTGTTCACTGGTATGATTTCACTGAAGACCGGGGTAGAAATTAGCCGATCTGTGAACCAGTATGCTTTTATATTATGCTTATAGACGTGAGGCATAACCATTATTGTTGCAAAAAGCAAATACATTTCTGCAACAGTCGTCTCTTTCCACCTGTGTAGTCTTGACTGTGGTGATAAGATCGTATTTGCCATGGTGTACTCAAAATACGTATTACTTTCCCTGACAATAATTTCCATCAATGGCTGGTCAAAGAATAATTCAAAGAATTCCAGTTCATTGGCCGTGGTTCCAAGGGGACATGTAGGTAGAATTCCACTTTGAGAATCATCAAAGTGGTGAGGCTTGGGAACAAAATTGGGATTTTGCTGCCAATCCCACATACGGTTTGCTGGTGGATACTGGACATCATAGGCTGGTTGTGCGGGTGGTTGTGGTTGTGGTGGGCTGGTGGCTGGCGCTCCGCTTTGTCCTTGAACTGACGAGTCAGCAGCGTGGGTCCCAGCGTGGCCTGGTGAGTCACGCATGGCGGTGCCACTACCATCACCACTAACACCATCCACTGATGCCTGTGGTCTATCCATGCCAAGTGTAGCCACATCATCCTCACTATCACTACCTAAAACTGGTGTTGGGCCACGGGATGTACTCCGGGATGTACTCCGTCCCCTGGGCACAGCATAGGGTACACTACCCGAGTGCATGCGGCGGCGAACATACTGACACTTCACTGGTGAATATGATTCCTCACTATCACTACTCAATTGATCGTCGAGCGCACTAAAATCACAGTCCACGTCACTATCATCATCATTACTGAAGTCAGAGGCCTGGCCACGCGAAAATATTAGTTTTCTCTTGCGATGAGGAACAACCGACCGTGAGTCACGAGTGCCCACACCAGAGGTAGAAGGTTGAGGATCGTCAGGGTTTTCTGCATTGTTATCGATATCCTGGTCATTCTTTTCGGTTACTAACTGATCAAAGCCGTAGAATTCGTCTTCATTTCCACTTCCATCAGTGTCAGAACTATCAGATAGGAAGAGGAGAGTCCCAATTTTCCGGGGAGTGAGAGCTGACTTGCGACGAGGCATGGTGAACAAGGGTAACTGAGCCAGCGTTCCCACAATGCTATGCGGGCGCCTAGATTTTTTGTTTATGGCGCACACCCACCACGCAGACCCGTTCTCTCACAGGTAGGCCTATGAGCGTTTTCGCGCTAAATTTGACGGCGCTAGAATTTTGGCGTTGATCTACGATTTGGACACTCAACGTAAAGCCGTTGATCTACGGGAC
The DNA here is from genome assembly GCF_038502225.1 of Cherax quadricarinatus. Taxonomy (NCBI): domain Eukaryota; kingdom Metazoa; phylum Arthropoda; class Malacostraca; order Decapoda; family Parastacidae; genus Cherax; species Cherax quadricarinatus. The sequence continues at coordinate 15,793,204 of NC_091320.1, forward strand.
AGACCCTGAAAGGGTTAAGGGTTAATGTAAACACTTGATCTACACATCCCCTACCCACTCTGAAACCTCCTTACTCATCCGCAATCCTGCTCTCTGTCTTTCCTCTAATTCTTTCAATAATAACCCTACCGTACACTTTTCCTGGTACACTCGGGAAACTTCTTTCAACACACCGGCCATATCCCACAGAGGCAGGGTGGCCCAAAAGGAAAAACAAAAGTTTCTCCTTTCACATTTAGTAATATATACAGAAGGGGTTACTAGCCCCTTGCTCCCGGCATTTTAGTCGCCTCTTGCGACATGCATGGCTTACGGAGGAAGAATTCTGTTCCACTTCCCCATGGAGATAAGAGGAAATAGACAAGAACAAGAACTAGAAAGAAAATAGAAGAAAACCCAGAGGGGTATGTATATATATGCTTGTACATGTGTGTAGTGTGACCTTAGTGTAAGTAGAAGTAGCAAGACATACCTGAAATCTTGCATGTTTATGAAACAGAAAAAAAGGACACCAGCAATCCTACCATCATGTAAAACAATTACAGGCTTTCGTTTTACACTCACTTGGCAGGATGGTAGTACCTCCCTGGGTGGTTGCTGTCTACCAACCTACTACCTAGGACTCATGAAACTTATTCCCCTATAATTTTTACAGTCTCTTTTGTCCCCCTTCCCTTCATATGAAGGAACTATGCACGCTCTCCTCCAATCCCTAGGTACCTTCCCCTCTTTCGTACATTTATTAAACAAAAATATCAACCACTCCAACACAATAACCCCCCCCCCCTCCCCCTGCTTTTAACATTTCTGTCATGATCCCATTATTACCATTTTCAGTCTACTTAATGCCTCACACACCTCTCCCACACTCACATCCTGCGCTTCTTCACTCCTAAAAGATGTTATATCTCCCTGACCAGTGCAAGAAATTACTGCCTCAGTTTTATCATTAACATTTAAAAGTTCCTCAAAATATTCCCACCATCTACCCAATACCACCAGCTCCCCATCTACTAACTCCCCTACTGTTTTTAACTGACAGATCCATTCGTTCCCTAGGCTTTCTTAACTTGTTTATCTCCAAAATGTTTTCTTATTTTCAGCAAAATTTCTTGCCAGCGCCTCTCCCACTCTTTTGTTTGCTGTCCTTTTGCACTCTCTCACCACTCTCTTCACCTTTCTTTTATTCTCCATATACAATACTTCTGCTTTGTAAAAACCTCTCATAAGCTATCTTTTTCCCTTTTATCATATCCTTTACTTCATCATTCCACCAGTCACTCCTCTTTTCTCCTGCACTCACCCTCCTACAGCCACAAACTTCTTCCCCACATTCTAATAGTGCATTTTTAAAACTATCCCTACCCTCTTCCATTCTCCCCTCCCCCCACTATTCGTACTTGCATTAGCCCACCTTTCTGCCAATAGTTGCTTATATCTCACCCTAACTTCCTCCTCCCTTAGTTTATAAACTTTCACCTCTCTCTTACTTGCTGTTTCCATTTTCCTTTTGTCCCATCTACTTCTTACTCTAACTGTAGCTTCAACTAAATAATGATCTGATATATCTGTTGCCCCTCTATAAACATGTACATCCTGAAGCACACCCATCAACGTTTTATCCACCAATACATAATCTAACAAACCATTTTCATTACATGCTATATCATACCTTATACTTATTTATCCTCTTTTTCATAAAATATGTATTGCTTATTACCAAACCTCTTAACCCTTTGACTGTTTCAGGCCCCTCTCTGAAACTGTCATTCTATGTCGCCAAATATTCGAAAAAAAAAAAATTATTTTTTCTTATGAAAATGTTAGGAATATTTTTACTAGTGTTTTAAGCCTAAAAAAAATTTTTTGCCATCAGTACTTACCGAGATATAGAGCCGCAAAGTTTGCAGAAATTGACGTGCGTACGGCAACAGCGGCGACTGCCGCCCACCCGGTATTCTTTTATTTACTCTAATTCAAAGGTTTCTTGCATTTTTCAATATTTTTCTTTTCCAGGTAACTTATGTGGCCTGTGAGACCAATGTAAGGTGCATTGTTCAAATATACACTCATTATTTACAACACAATAACAGAACAAACTTTATCACTATTAGTTTGTGTATACACTTTGTTTACACAAACAAACAATACAAAACAATGTTTATTACTATTGTTCCATAATATATATACATATGTACAGTCACTAAACACGTTCCTAGAACTGCTGCAGCTTGTGGAACTCTTTGAAACATGGGTATATGCAGAGGGGCACTTCACACTCCTCACACATAAAACGAGTGTCTCTGCGTGTTTGTGGGCGTTTTGTGGTATGCATACATACATAACACCTCTTCTGAGCATTTTTCTTGGCAGTAGTAGGAGGCAGTTGTATGGGGTAGTGATCACCAGGCCTCGTACGAGATGACGTCTGTGGGCGCTGGTCTATTGCAGGAGTTGCTCCTTTGTACTTTGCAGTTATTTGTCTGATTACTGACAGGCAAAATTCACCATATTTTGGTGTTTTGTTGGTCTTCAACTTGTATATGTTATAAGCATTTAGCATAGAGATATCAACAAGATGGAAAAAAAGTTTGATATACCACTTATAACTCTTGCGTACACAGTCTGCAAACCCAATCTGCATGTCACATTTGTCCACTAAGCGCATATTGAGGTTGTAGTCCATGACAGCTGCAGGCTTTAGAATGGGTTCATTGGTCTCTCTGTTGTCCCTGCCACTGGGTACCATTTCGTTTGTGTGAACTGATGTCAACAATGTGACATCACGTTTGTCATTCCACCGAAATGCCATGATGTCATTGGCAGCAAAGGCTTGCACCTCACCTCTGCGAGTGCCAGCGTCGAACCTTGGCATATGTTTGCGATTACCACGCACTGTGCCACACACGTCTGTCAAGTTCACTCGCAAGAAATCACTGAGTAAGGGGCTTGTGTACCAGTTATCAGTAAATAACATATGCCCCTTACCAAGATATGGTTCCATCATTGTTCGAACCACATCACCAGAGATACCCAATAACTTCATGGTATCTCTCAAAGTATTACTGCCAGTGTACACAATAATATCTAAAACAAGACCACTTCTGCAATCACACAATACAAATAGCTTTATACCAAAGCGTTTCCTCTTGCTTGGTATATATTGCTTGAATGAGAGTCTTCCTTTGAATAAAATCATGGGCCGTGCCACCCTCACTATCACCACCACTGCCTCCTCCCTCACTGTCACCATTCATTCCCATCGTTACAATATCGTCATCTTCACTATCAGGTCGTGGTGTTGGGCCACGGGATGTGCTCCCAGAGTTTCTCCTTCCTCTTGGAACAACATATGAAACACTACCAGACCGCATGCTACGTCGTACATACTGGCGCTTCACTGGGGAATATTCACTCTCACTGTCACTAGAACTGCTTTCAATGACCTTGAAATCACTATCACTATCACTATCACTGCTATCATCAGGGTGTTGTACACGACCAAATAGTTTCCTCTTTCGTCCTGGTACAGGCGAACGTGAACGTGAACAAGCCGGCACAGCACCAGAGGTCGAAGGTTGTGGGTCATCTGGGTTTTCGTCACTATTTACGTTATCCTGGGCACTTTTTTCGGTAACACTCACTTGAAAACCCTTGAATTCACTGTCACTGACACTTTCATCGCTGTTAGAGCTATCACTTGGGAACAAAAGACCTCCAATCCGCCGAGGAGTGAGGAACTTCTTACCGAGAGGCATGGTGAAAATGGACTGACAACATGGCGTTCCCACAATGCACCGCTAGGTCCCAGATTTTTTTCACAGGGTGCACACCGACCACTGAGACCCATTCTCTCCCGTGTAGGCCTACCAGGCCTTTGGCGCTCGATTTGAAGCCGCTAGAATTTGTGCGTATAAATACGTCAGAAACATTGGCTCGTAAGACGTATTTATACGTCGGAAACAGTCAAAGGGTTAATACACATATCTCAATTAACCCTTTCAGGGTTTTCGACGTACTAGTACAGCTTATGCACCAGGGTTACTGACGTACTGGAACGCCTAAATTCTAGTGCCTTCAAATCTAGCGAGAGAAAGCTGGTAGGCCTACATATGAAAGAATGGGTCTATGTGGTCAGAGTGCGCAGTATAAAAAGAATCCTGCAGCACACAGTGCGTAATGAGAAAAAAAAAACTTTGACCGTGTTTTTGGATTAAAACAGCGATTTTGCACTGTATTTTCGTATGATATTTATGGTTGTATTCTAGTTTTCCTGGTCTCATTTTATAGAATGGAAGATATATTAAAGAAATTGAGATGATGTTTATTGGTTTCACAATGAAAAGTACCTTGAAATTGAGCTCAAAGTAGCAGAAATGCTTGATTTTTACCAAAGTTCAAAAGTAAACAAATCATGCCAAGTGTCCAATAGACGTCAACTGGTGAGTCTGATATTCTTTCACAAGTGTGCTGATATTATTTATAACCATTTCTACACTAATCCAGTAGCCTGCATAACAGTAAATCTTCTATTTTTTGTAAGAATAAAAATTCAAAGTGGAAAGCAAAAGAAATATAAGAGGGGCCTGGGGACATGACTAACAAACAGAGAACTTGTTATTGTAGTGCCAGGAATGTCTGTCTTGTTTATTCTGGACCCTATTTGGAAATTGGCATCTTCTGAAATTTGTGTGAAATTGGCAAAATTGCCAATTTCTAACCACTTTATTGGATAGTTGAAATTGGTAAATGGATGGTTTCTTGTACTTTTTCGATAGAAATAGTTGAGTTCTAACGAAATAAATATGATTTATGTCGACTAGTACACAGGAATTGGCCAAAAATAGGGCTCAAATTTGGCAAAATCGCTGATGCGTAAACATTGGCGAGGCCGCTAACTTTGCGAGAGCATAATTCCATAAGTTTTCCATCAAATTTCATACTTTTGGTGTTATTATGATCGGGAAAAGATTCTCTATCATTTCATAAGAAAATATAATTTTTTTTTCTGAAAAATTTTCAACCCTGAGAACAAATTTAGGAGAGGGCCTCTCAACCCTGAAAGGGTTAAATGCTCCCCATTTTCATTTACCCCTGGCACCCCTGATTTTCCTACTACTCCCTCTACAACATTTTTACCCACTTTAGCATTGAGATCCCCAACCACAAGTGCTCTCTCACTTGGTTCAAAACTCCCCATGCACTCACTGAACATTTTCCAAAATCTCTCTCTCCTTTACACTTCTCTCTTCTCCAGGTGCATTAACACTTACTATAGCCCATTTTTCACACCCTACCCTTATTTTACACCACATAATCCCTCTTTTCCTGCCATAACTTATCCTTCAATATTATTGCTACTCCTTCTTTAGCTCTAACTCTGTTTGAAACCCCTGACCTAATCCCATTTATTTCTCCTCACTGAAATTCTCCCACCCCGTTCAGCTTTGTTTCACTTAAAGCCAGGACATCCAGCTTCTTCTCATTCATAACGTCCACAATCATCTCTTTCTTATCATTCGCACAACATCCACACACATTCAAACATCCCACTTTGATGGTTTTCTTCAAATCTCTCAACTTCCTTCAGTCAGTGCTGGGGTATTGTGATTTACTGGATTCTGAAACACAAAAGTAAAGGGGATATACACCCTTCCAACAAGGATGCCATATGTACCTGTTTATTGAACTAAAAGGAAGGTGAATGGTGTTCTTTTGAGCACCAGTTTTCTGGTCATTATTTGACCTATATCAGATATATGTAGGCAGAGACCACTGAATGATCTTTTGGTTAAAATGCAGGATTTCATTGTGCATTATATCCATATACAATACTGTTTTTAAACTTAGGGAATTAATCAATTTTAGGATGCTTTTGTGGAAAAAATAGCCGTGAAGTAGTGTGCACTCAAGAGACATTCGACATAAGCATCTACGAATGTGAGGACAAGTGCTTACGCACTTTAGAATGTAATAATCACCAGTGTAAAGCCAAGTGTCACCCTGGAAGCTGCAAACCTTGTGAGAGAGCAGTACATACCATCACACGCTGTCCCTGTGGTAAAGTGAGTTCCATTTTTTTTTTTTAGCATAGAAAATCATTCTTTGATTAGCTTTAAGTACTGATATAGAAAGTCTGTTGTTTCTCTCTTATTATGCCTTGAACTGTAAACCACTATTAAAGTTAGTTTATTAACAGTACACTACCCATTAATGTCAGAATTACATTCTTGAAAATTTTCATCCACAGGAGGGCCCCACTTGTACTGCAGGTTAGGTTCCAGGCTGTCACTGAAAAGTGGAACATAACCTTTTTTCACTTTCAGATGTATGTAAAAGCCTTTGTGCAGAATGCATAAAGGCTGTAAACAGAGAATAAAATAACTTTGGATGCTCAGCTTTAACGTTAAGTGCGTCAGGCTGAAAAAATGCCAGAATAGCAGAACAAATGCCAAATAAATGAAAAGTGGGTATAATTGAAAACCGCTGTATCAGGAGAATGCTCATTTGAAGAGGGAGGGAGGGAATGTAGGCCTTCTGGGCCGAGTTAGGATGTAGCAAGGTTTATCATCTTGCTTAAATGTAGGAGGCAGAATCAGCTAAGCTTTTTTTGAGACCATAACTGTTTCAATAATATTTCAACCTTACACTTTACCTGGTACTCAGCAGGCTTTTTTCCAGTAATTCTACTCTGTCTCTTGTCCCCATTACTGTTACAAAGTACAAATGATCTGTGTATACTCTCTGGCAGTCCTTAATCATCTTCACTTCTAAATGTGTATTTTGAGCAGATACACCAACTACTTCAAGGCTATAGTATTATATTGTGTGCAGTATGAAAAATGGGGATATGCAATCAGAGTTGTGAAAAAGACATTTTTATTTAATTATTTTTATATTATCTATTTTAACATTTTGACACTGTTAGCATTTAAAAAAAGAAATTTTCCAAAAAATTAATAGTTCATTGATAATGTTAAGCATGTGTGCCTTTAATGAGCCTTACCAGCTGCCCCATGTGGGACGTGAGTTTCCTCTTATCTGGTACGCATGTAACAAGTATTTTCTTACAAATAAATAGGATGTGCAGTATTTTTAATTTCCACCAACATTTTTTTTTATTAACACTTTTGCTGTTGGTCATATACGTCTGCATGATTGGGGCCAGTGTTACTTATGTAATTGTACACTTAAATCATAGCACTCTCAAATTGCTGTAATTTTTGTAAGTATTACATCAAATTTTGCATTTTTGGTGTTATAGTAGTCCTGCCGTGGATACCTGAAACCATGGATAGTAGTGAATGCTTCAAGTCATTTTTTGTTTACATACATACCTATTGTAAAGTTTAATTGATAAATTATGCAAAATAAGTATAGAATTAGCACTTTTTCACTGATGGGAAACATTTCACAGCTTCTCTTAGGTGTTGAAGAACTGCCATTATTGAAGAGTGAGACACTTATGCAACATATGGGAATCTTTATTCAAGAAATGTTTTGCCACACAGTGGCTTCATCAGTCCAATACAAAGTAGAAAGGTGTAAGGAGAGGAGGAGTTTGAGGTAATCAATCCCTCAGCCTAGAGTTGATGTGTTCAGTCCATCAATCTTGTAGAATGTACAGCATAAGGTTGTAGAGGTGACTTATATACTCTAGTCAGGTGAGGTGAAGCAGGAGGAGGCGGGGTCATAGTGGTACTATCCACTAGTCGAAGTAGGTCTTCGTCCAAAGGTTGGACAAGTGTTGAAGAATTCTTTGTAACAAGATCCCATGATGCTGCAGTGTCTGACAGATGTGATGAATGGTTTGAAAAACCGACAAGTTGAAGATTGAGACAATTATGCAACATATGGGAATCTTTATTCAGGCAACGTTTTGCCACACAATGGCTTCATCAGTCCAATACAAAGTAGAAAGGTGTAAGGAGAGGACTGATGAAGCCACTGTGTGGCAAAACTTTTCCTGAATAAAGATTCCATATGTTGCATAAGTGTCTCAATCTTCAACTTGTTGGTTTTTCAAACCATTCATCACAACTGCCATTATTAAACAAAATTAAGGGTTATTTTCAGGCCATGGTAAACCAAGGATAACTGAAACCGTGGATACTAAATCCATGGATACAGAGGTTCTACTGTATTACCTTTAGAAAAGCATTATTTTAGGTTGAACACTTTTTAATTTCAACCTAGAGAGGCTTCAGTTTTGAGGGTGACTACTGTGAAAGTGGTTAACTTTGCTGAATTTTGCTAGAAATTTTAATTTTCATAGGTTCCCTTGGAAAAATTGTATGAAAGAGATGGAGCAATTCAGCGAAAATCCTGCTCGGATCCAGTTCCCACCTGCAGTCAACCCTGTCAGCGCCTTCTTAAATGTGGAGTGCCAGGGTCATACCATGAGTGCCAGGCACTGTGCCATGAGGGGCCATGTCCGCCATGTCCTCTTGAAACTCCTGTTAAATGCCGTTGTGGTGCTATGGATTGCAACATTCTCTGCTCCGAGTTGACAACTAAAGCTGATGAAGTTACTTGTAAGAAGCCTTGTAAAAAGGTAAGTGGTTCGTTTAAATTTTTTTTAGAATTTCATTTAATATTTGCTGTATTTGCATGTTTAATTTTTAACCCTTAAACTATCCAAACGTAGATCTACGTTCACTCGCTTAGTGCTCCGAACGTAGAGGTACGTTTGATTTTACATGCTTATGTAGAAAAAAAAATGTAGATCAATGTTCGGAGCACTACTCTAGTGAACGTAGATCTACGTTTCGACAGTTTAAGGGTTAATAAATGTTTGAGTGACTTGTCTAAATTACTCTTGCTAGTACCAGAGGGACAATTGTTAGTTAAGCTTTCAGCTGTTTGTTGTAGATCTGTATATATGTGTGATGTTTTCATAGTTGTTTAATATATTTGTAGATGGGGTTTTAAAAGAAGTGAATGGTAGTGTGTTGGGAATGAGTGAGGAATTAAAAGATGTCAGATCTCATACAAAGTGGGAGTCATCTCAGTTACTCTTCGCTGATGGCAGTTTTTGGGGGGATTCTGAAAATAATTTGCAATTGTTGGTGGATGAATTTGGGAATGTATATGAAGTATCAAAAAAAAATATGAGAGAAGGAAATAAAACTGTAGAAAAGAGCAAGGTGATGAGGGTAACAAAAAGTTTATGTAATGATAAAATGAATAGCAGATTGGAGGGAGGGAGTATGGAGGAAGTGGATGTACAGTAGGGCCCCGCTTTACAGTGTTCTGCTAATATGGCGATTTCAAAATATGACTAAAATTTGCTATACAGCAAGTGGTCTTTCAAATACGGCACGCCCCATCCGGTTTGTTTACATTCTTCATGAGCACATCTATTACGTTTGGCAACTTTCCAAAATTTCAAGTGTTTTAAAGTTATTGCGAATTTTATATGTACTCTGATAATTATGCTTATGTGTACCTGTACTTAAATATACTTACACACTGTGCTGGCATGTAGGTACACATTAAAATCACTAAGAGTCTCTCTACTCATGATGCCATAGTAATTTTTTTTTTTCTCAACAAGTCAGCCGTCTCCCACCGAGGCAGGGTGACCCAAAAAGAAAGAAAATCCCCAAAAAGAAAATACTTTCATCATCATTCAACACTTTCACCTCACTCACACATAATCACTGTTTTTGCAGAGGTGCCCAGAATACAACAATTTAGAAGTATGTACATATAAAGATACGCAACATATCCCTCCAAACTGCCAATATCCCGAACTCCTCCTTTAAAGTGCAGGCATTGTACTTCCCATTTCCAGGACTCAAGTCTGGCTATATAAAAATAACCGGTTTCCCTGAATTCCTTCACTAAATATTACCCTGCTCACACTCCAACAGCTCGTCAGGTCCCAAATACCATTCACCTCCATTCACTCCTATCGAACACACTCACGCACGCTTGCTGGAAGTCCAAGTCCCTCGCCCACAAAACCTCCTTTAACCCTTCCTTCCAACCTTTTCGAGGACGACCCCTACCCCGCCTTCCTTCCCCTACAGATTTATATGCTCTCCATGTCATTCTACTTTGATCCATTCTCTCTAAATGACCAAACTACCTCATCAACCTCTCTTCAGCTCTCTGACTAATAATTTTATTAACTCCACACCTCCTAATTTTCACACTCCGAATTTTCTGCATAATATTTACACCACACATTGCCCTTAGACAGGACATCTCCACTGCCTCCAACCTCCTCCTCGCTGTAGCATTTACAACCCAAGCTTCACACCCATATAAGAGTGTTGGTACTACTATACTTTCATACATTCCCTTCTTTGCCTCCATAGATAACGTTTTATGTCTCCACATATACTTCAACGCACCACTCACCTTTTTTCCCTAATCAATTCTACGATTAACTTCATCCTTCATAAATCCATCCGCCGACACATCAACTCCCAAATATCTGAAAACATTCACTTCTTCCATACTCCTCCTCTCTCTTGGGCACATTAAATGTCTTATTTTACGTTAATAAAGACATTTTCATTAATCGATCTATGATACTTTCTTCAAAATTATATAAGAAACACGTTACATTGCATATAAACATTATACACCTACCATTCGACTTACGATCTGCTCGACATACGTCCACTCGACTTATGACCGTGCATCTGGCAGCTGGACTGGGCCGGCTGATGCACACCACTGTACAATATTTGACAATACTCGCGGCGGCATTGAGGTATATGTGGAGTCAAAAAACGTTATCTATGGAGGCAAAGAAGGGAATGTATGAAAGTATAGTAGTACCAACACTCTTATATGGGTGTGAAGCTTGGGTGGTAAATGCAGCAGCGAGGAGACGGTTGGAGGCAGTGGAGATGTCCTGTTTAAGGGCAATGTGTGGTGTAAATATTATGCAGAAAATTCGGAGTGTGGAAATTAGGAGAAGGTGTGGAGTTAATAAAAACATTAGTCAGAGGGCAGAAGAGGGGTTGTTGAGGTGGTTTGGTCATTTAGAGAGAATGGATCAAAGTAGAATGACATGGAAAGCATATAAATCTATAGGGGAAGGAAGGCGGGGTAGGGGTCGTCCTCGAAAGGGTTGGAGAGAGGGGGTAAAGGAGGTTTTGTGGGCAAGGGGCTTGGACTTCCAGCAAGCGTGCGTGAGCGTGTTAGATAGGAGTGAATGGAGACGAATGGTACTTGGGACCTGACGATCTGTTGGAGTGTGAGCAGGGTAATATTTAGTGAAGGGATTCAGGGAAACCAGTTATTTTCATATAGTCGGACTTGAGTCCTGGAAATGGGAAGTACAATGCCTGCACTTTAAAGGAGGGGTTTGGGATATTGGCAGTTTGGAGGGATATGTTGTGTATCTTTATATGTGTATGCTTCTAGACTGTTGTATTCTGAGCACCTCTGCAAAAACAGTGATAATGTGCGAGTGTGGTGAAAGTGTTGAATGATGATGAAAGTATTTTCTTTTTGGGGATTTTCTTTCTTTTTTTTTGGGTCACTCTGCCTCGGTGGGAGACGGCCGACTTGTTGAAAAAAAAAAAAAAACTCGCGGCGGCAATGCGTCATGCAGGCAGCATCAGTTTGAGTAACCCTGCCCTATCAGCAGCATCATCCTGTATTAACTGTACTAACTGGACAGTAAATTTCACCATGGCCCCTAAGATGAAGTCATGGCAAGAAAGGCTCATACTCTTGAACTCTCTATTTGTTTTCACTGTTGCACATAAACTTGTCTGTATCTGTCTGCAGGGCCGGATTACTGCATAGGCAACCTAGGCATTTGCCTAGGGCCCCGCGCATTTGGGGGCCCCGCGGTCCAAGGGGTTCAGGGGCTCATCCAAGACTGCACACATGGTGCAAGTGCAAAGGGGTCCCTACCTAAAAAGTTCAAGTGTTTGGAGAGTAAAATTGATTTTTAAAAATTAATCAAAACAAAAATAAATAATGAAATAAAATAAAATAAAAATAAATAAACCTAACCATAGATGGCAACACTCAACATGCCTTTGTTTACATCAGAACAGCTGTGTTTTCCAGCTAATGGGTGAGTATGGGAGATTCCTCTCCAATTTTCTGTAGTAATTACACATTATCTAGACTTGTACTGTGACAAATTAACTGAAGTGTTGTTGATAGACATTGATGTGTATGGATAAATGTTTGTTTTCGCCTCTAAATGTTAAGGAAGGTACCTGATAGGGTTACTTGACCAGTAAAGACGCATGGACCAGTAAAGACACATTTTTGGTAAAAATACTATAAAGAAAAACCTAAGAATGCAATGTAGGTTTTAAAAGCACTTTGTCCTGTCTTTAAGTCTTTATCATTTCAATAACAGATCTCAATTGATTGATGTTCTACATCACTTCCGTCGCAAATGCTTAGTTTTCAAGTTGCGACGGAAGTGATGTAGAACATCAATTAATTTACTACATATTTCCCCAGAAACACATAAGCCACATCAGAAAATCGTTGGTTGGGTGAAACTGAAAATTGTCCCTGCATTCTTTAATTCTCATGTCCTTATCTATGGTGGTAGGCCATATATCATGCAAAACATAATGATTAGTTTAGTTATGAAAATGGTAATATAAATACCATTGTGCATTGTTCTTGGACTCAGTATGATTTCTGTTTAAGTAAATTGGAGATCAAGGAAGATGAATTAGTAAAATATTCGTAGCCCAAATCACTAACCTAATCTATGGTAAAAGTTCTGTATATGACTCCTTTCTGGTAACGTTTTGAATTTTTAGATGCGCAGCCAGAGGAAAGGGGGCTACAAGGGCCATATCCCCCCAATTGACAGAAAAAAAAATTTAATAATAACTAAAAAATTAATAATAATTGATAATGAAAAATTTGTATTTGCATGATTACAGACAGTGATACATCCTCATTATGGCATCTCGTGAACGTGATGTTGGACATTCTTATGCGAGTGGGTCACAGGAACATGAAAACAGCACTCACAGGAGCTGCATTTTAGCCAGTGTATTTCGTGCACAGAAAAAAGGCTTAATGGATTCTCATTTGGAAAATCAAACTGAAAAAGAGTGCACTTATTGGAGAAAAGTTCTAGAAAGAGTTGTTGCTGTTGTAAAATTCCTAGCTCTAAGAGGACTTGCTTTCCGTGGAGAAAATGAGGTGTTTGGTTCGGAAAACAATGGCAATTTCCTAGGGATCATAGAACTGTTAACACAATTTGATCCATTCTTAGCAAGTCATGTGTCACGCCTTGGGAATGCAGGAAGAGGCACTGTATCTTACATGTCATCTACTATATGCAATGAATTTATTGAACTGATGACTAAGAAGGTCCTCAATAACATCATAGCAGCTGTGAAAACTGCATAATACTTTGCAATAAGTGTAGATTCAACACCAGATATTTCACATACAGATCAATTGACATTCATTGTTCGCTTTGTCGACTCCAGTGGTAAGCCTGTAGAGCGCTTTATAAAATTCATTCCTCTTTCAGGCCATGATGGAGAAACAATGATGAATGTAGTACTGGATACTCTGCTTGAACATGATCTCTCTATTATGGATTGCTGTGGCCAGAGCTACGACAATGCAAGTAACATGTCGGGTAAATATAATGGATTGCAAGCCTGTATCAAGCAAATCAACCCACTTGCTGAATATGTGGCCTGCTCAGCACATTCTCTTAATCTTGTTGGGTCATGTGCTGCGGAGTGTTGTGTCACTGCAGTTTCATTTTTTGGACTTTTACAAGCACTCTTTAATTTTTTCTCTGCTTCAACACATCGGTGGAGTATACTCAAGTCAACCATTCATGGAGATGTCATCAAATCATTATCAACAACAAGGTGGTCAGCGCAGCATGATACAACACATGCTTCGAAAGACAGCTTTGCTGAAATACGTTCCGCCAATCTGAATAGCCTAGGGCCCGGAGACTTCTTAATCCGGCCCTGTCTGTCTGCCTGTATATCTGTGTATCTCTGTGTGTCTGTTTGTCTGTCTACCTGTGTCTGTCTTTCTGTCTACCTGTGTCTATGTCTACCTGTGTGTCTTTCTGCCTACCTGTGTGTCTGTCTTTGTCTACCTGTGTGTCTTTGTCTACCTGTGTGTGTCTTTCTGTCTACCTGTGTGTCTGTCTACTTGTGTGTGTCGTTATGTCTACCTGTGTGTGTCTGTCTACCTGCGTGTCTGTCTACCTGTGTGTGTCTGTCTACCTGTGTGTCTGTCTTTGTCTGCTTGTCTGTCTCAGAGCCACTCATTAAGAGTGTAATTGGTCTTGAAGATGCCATATTAATAATGATAATAACACAATAATAATCACTGAGGCGGATTTTGTATAAAACGTTGATATAGACATTTTGCTTAATCCATCTATGATTTCTTTTTCAAAATTATATAATAAACATGCTACATAACATATAAACACATAAATTAACAAATATGAGATGTTTTTCTGGTCGGCTTGACAGAGTGAACAGGAATCATTCATGTCCGGGCAGGCAACAACAACAACGTTTGTTTACATAACTCACCAACCTTCTACACACTCATTTGTTTATTCATTTAATCTTGTTTACTCACCTCTCACTCTACATTAAGACTACAGATATTTTAAGGTAAGTAATGAGTGGACACGATTATTATACATATTGGTTTAATAATGATAATATTATTAATATTAGTACATATGTATTATTGTAATAATAATAATAATAATTATTATTAATATTATTAATTTAGGGCATTGGAGCACAGATCCACTGTATAGCACTTTGTCTGGATTATTTGGGTTATCCTAGGTAATTTATACTATGTATGATAACTTTACTTATGTGTACCTGTGAGAGAGAGAGAGATACAGAGAGAGAGATACAGAGAGAGAGATACAGAGAGAGAGATACAGAGAGAGATACAGAGAGAGAGATACAGAGAGAGAGAGCGAGCCACATTCAGTCAGCCAATCACCCACCCACCCACCCGGCCACCCACCCAACCACCCACCCAACCAGCCAGCCGGATACGTATTACACATGTTCCAGAGTTGTTTCTCTTTACTTAGGGTATAGGTTATACTACATTCTGGCAGGATGACACTACCAGTGGTATTCTCCCATACCACTGTGTCGACAATACATAAAGATAACAGTAACATATGATACTGTATGCGATGTAAAATTTACAATACAGTTCACTACCATGTATACATATATACAGTACATAAATAATTAAAATATAACAACAGAAGTAAATTATAGTAAAAAGAATGAAATGATGATTGTACATTACAGTACTATGTAGGTAGTTTATATAGGAAAGGTTTGACATTATGCCCTACCCAGTATGTTGGCAATTTTCAAAGGTCCGACTTGCGTCCATTTTGACTTGCGACCGGTTGGTCGGAACCAAGCTTGGTCTTAAGTCAGATGGTAGGTGTACATACACCCACAGAATAAAAATTGACATAAATGTGAGATTTGTTTACAAAGCGGCTCTTTAGAAGTGTCGGAAGAACTACGTTTTCTCTAGTCAAACACTGGGGGATTACTGTAGATAAATATTCCTTTCGTATGCCTTCACTCTATATATAGCAATTTACGACCCTTGTGGGTTTAGTGCTGCTCTTTTATTATGATTATTATAATAACTTGCAATAATATTTGTAATAATAACTTGTAATAATAATTTTTTTCTTTCAACACACCAGCCGTATCCCACCAAGGCAGGGTGGCCCAAAAAGAAAAACGAAAGTTTCTCTTAAATTTAGTAATTTATACGGGAGAAGGGGTTACTAGCCCCTTGCTCCCGGCATTTTAGTCGCCTCTTACAACATGCATGGCTTACGGAGGAAGAATTCTGTTCCACTTCCCCATGAAGATAAGAGGAAATAAACAAGAACAAGAACTAGAAAGAAAATAGAAGAATACCTAGAGGGGTGTGTATATATATGCTTGTACATATATGTGTAGTGTGACCTAAATGCAAGTAGAAGTAACAAGACATACCTGAAATCTTGCATGTTTATGAGACAGAAAAGACACCAGCATTCCTACCATCATGTAAAACAATTACAGGTTTTCGTTGTACACTCACTTGGCAGGACGGTAGTACCTCCCTGGGCGGTTGCTGTTTACCAACATACTACTTAGGTAATAATAATTTGTAATAATAATAATTTGTCAGAGCATCATTCCTTTTACAAATTACATGAGAATGGAAGTGTTGGTCTTTATTTATTCTACTGTACCACTGTGGAGACAACTTGTACACAATGTAAGGTGTTTGTATGAATGTTTATGAACCACAACCAGATGCATCATCTGTTTGTTTACATAGTGGGTGGGGTAGCCAGGCTGGCTTCTTTACACTTCCCTACCTTCCACACCACTTTCTCCAAATAAATACTTTTCACCTTTCACCCTACATTAAGACTACAAATATTTTAAGGTAAGTGATGAATGCACTGTATATGCATTTTATCACTCTGTTTAAGCATCGTCATAGTATATTATGTGTTGGTGGGGGTGGCCAGGAGGGTTACCACACCTAACTTCTTATAGTAAATGCTACTCACCTTTTGCCCTACATTAAGACTACGAATATTTTGAGGTAAATAATGAGTGTACTGTGTGTGTATTTTACTTTTATGGTTTTTTAATGCCTAAGTTTTATTGTTAACGTAATATATGTTAGTGTAAACTTGTCATCTGGCATTTATATGCATTTATAAGTGGAAAAAAATGGCGTTCTGCTTTCCGGCAGTAGCCTGGAACCTAACCTGCCATATAAGTGGGGCCCTACTGTATTGTATTTAGATATTTGGGTCTGAAAGATGGCTTAAACTGTAGAATAGATGAGGGTTAAAAGGTGGGTGGTTTGTCAAGGCATCTGTGGAAAGAAAAAAAGTTTGTCTATGGAGCAAAATGAAAAAGGGATGTGCCAGAATATAGTGGTATCAACTTTTTTATATAGATATGAGGCATGGGTTTTGAATGCTTCAGCACAAAGAAGGCTAGAGGAAGAGGAGGAGTCCTGTTTGGGAGTAGTTTGTAGTGTGAATATTATGCAGACAATTTGGGAATAGAAATTGAAAGGCTATGCTTGGTGACAAAGGTGTAATTCAGAGGGCTAAGGAGGGGTTCGTGAGGTGTTTGGCCATGGATGATAAAGAGGGTGTATAAATCTGGGGTGAAAGTTAGGAGGGATAGGGGATTATTCCAGGAATGGTTAGAGGGAGGGGGTAAAAGGGGCTTTGAGTTTTAGGGGTTTGAACATCCAGCAGGCAATTGTGAGCATGTTACATAATGAATGGAGACTTGACATTTTTATTAGTTACCAGGATTTGAGTCCTGGAGGTGGGAAGGGAAGTATCTGCACTCTGAAGGAGGAGTGGGGTTGTCGCAGTAGAAGCATAAGCTGAACTGTGATGTCAGCACAGTTGTGGCAAGACAGCAGTTGAATGAATGAAGATAAATGTTTTCTCTTTGTGCCATCCTGCCTTGGCAGGAGACATCTATTGTTCCATATATTGTTCCATCTGTAGTGTTTCTTGACACACTGGCCATCTCCCAGTGTGTCAAGTGTTGATCTTCTTAGTGTTTAGAAGGGGAATCCCCTTCCATTAGGACTTGAGGTAGCAAGTCTTTTTCCGGGGTTACCTCCCTTGTTCTTTTAATGCCACTAGGACCAGCTTCAGAGTCACTGGACTTCTGTCGCACAACATATCTGTCCATAGAGGCCTGTACCTCCCGTTCCTTTATGTCATTTCTAAAGTGTTTCACAACATTGTCAGTGTACAGGTTGCCAACACGGCTTGCAGTAGCTGTGCCAGGGTGATTTTCATCCATAAAGGTTTGCACTTTAAGCCACATTGCACAGATTTCCTTAATCTTAGAAGTAGGCAACTTCTTCAATTTCTCTATCCCCTCCTTCGAACCAGTTTCCTCAGGTGTGGCCTCATGCTGATGAAGATGATCTAGCAGCTCGTCAGTGGTTAGTTCTTCATTGTCCTCCTCCACCAACTCTTCCACATCCTCCCCACTAACCTCCAACCCCAAGGACTTCCCCAATGCCACAATGGATTCTTCAACTGGCAAAGGATTCTCAGGGTTAGCCTCAAACCCTTCAAAATCCCTTTTGTCTACATATTCTGGCCACAATTTTTTCCAAGCAGAGTTCAAGGTCCTCTTAGTCACTTCCTCCCAAGCCTTACCTATAATGTTTGCACAATTGAGGATGGTAAAGTGATCTTTCCAAAACTCTCTTAGAGCCAGTTGAGTTTCTGAGGTCACTACAAAGCACCTTTCAAACATAGCTTTTGTGTACAGTTTCTTGAAGTTGGAAATGACCTGCTGGTCCATGGGCTGCAGGAGAGGAGTGGTATTTGGAGGCAAAAACTTCACCTTAATGAAGCTCATGTCCCTAGAAAGTCGCTCTGCCAGGTCTGAAGGATGACCAGGAGCATTGTCTAATACCAGGAGACACTTAAGGTCTAATTTCTTTTCAATTGGGTAATTTTTCACAGTGGGGGCAAATGCATGGTGTAACCAGTCTTAGAAAAAGTCCCTAGTGATCCATGCCTTACTGTTTGCCCTCCACAGCACACACAAATTAGCCTTGAGGACATTGTTTTTCCTGAACACTCTGGGAGTTTCAGAGTGATACACAATAAAGGCTTCACTTTGCAATCACCACTAGCATTGGCACACATCAACAGAGTAAGCCTGTCTTTCATAGGCTTATGTCCTGTGAGTGCCTTTTCCTCCTGAGTAATGTAGGTCCTGCTTGGTAATTTCTTCCAAATCAGGAATGTTTTGTCACAATTAAACACTTGTTCAGGTTTCAGTCCTTCACTGTCTATGTACTCCTTGAATTCCTGCACATATTTTTCAGCTGCTTTGTGGTCCGAACTGGCAGCCTCACCATGCCTAATCACACTATGAATGCCACTACGCTTCTTAAATCTCTCAAACCAACCTTTGCTGGCCTTAAATTCACTCACATCACCACTAGTTGCTGGCATTTTTTTAATTAAATCGTCATGCAACTTCCTAGCCTTTTCACATATGATCGCTTGAGAGATGCAATCTCCTGCTATCTGTTTTTCGTTTATCCACACCAGTAAGAGTCTCTCAACATCTTCTATCACTTGCGATCTCAGTTTCAAAAACATAGTTGCACCTTTGGCAAGAACAGCTTCCTTGATTGCCATTTTCTTGCCCACAATAGTAGCGATAGTTGATTGGGGTTTACTATACAACCTGACCATCTCGGAGACACGCACTCCACTTTCATACTTAGCAATGATCTCTTTCTTCATCTCCATAGAAATTCTCACCCTTTTTGCTGTAGGGTTGGCACTGGAAGCTTTCTTGGGGCCCATGGTGACTTACTTTGCAGGTGCAATCACTGCAAAGGCTGTGATAATATGAAATGTTCCAATTGTATGTTTGGAAGCGACCGCGGTGGCTGGCTGGCTTGTAAACACTGGCACCCATGGGACAAGTGAGGCGCGCTCAGGCCAAAGTGGACGTGTCTTGAACGGAATGAATAGTGTTGGTCGGGTTTTTTAGCGCTAGTCGAGGCAAAATTTTTGCGTTAAAATGTATTGCAAGTCGGATTTATCGTTAATCAATGCCATCCTTGGTCGAGGGTCCACTATATAGGCACTGATCTTTTATTTAAAACCAATCTCAACTCTTAAGATCTTCTTAACCCTTTGACTGTTGCAGCCCCAATTACATTATTCCAGTTGACCAAACTCATAGCTATTTCTTTAGAACTCCATTTTTTCTATCAATTGAGTACAAGAAACCACCCATTTACAGATTTCGACTACCCAATAAAGTGGTCAGAAATTGGCAATTTGGCCAATTTTGCACAAATTAAAAAATTTGCCTATTTCAAAATAGGGTCCAAAATAAACAATGCAGACATTCTTGGCACTAAACATATCCTCTGTTCATTAGTCATGTCTCCAGGCCCCTCTTATATTACCCTTGCTTTCTATTTTTATTTTTTATTCACACAAAAGATTTACTGTTATGCAGACTACTGCATTCTTGTAAAAATTGTATAAATAATATCAGTGCACTAGTGAAAGAATACAGTGGACCCCCGGTATACGATATTAATCCGTTCCTGAGAGCTCATCGTATGCCAAAATTATCGGAAGGTGAATTAATTTTCCCCATAAGAAATAATGGAAATCAAATTAATCCGTGCAAGACACCCAGAAGTACTATGGAAAAAAAAGTTTTACCACATGAAATATTAAGTTTAATGCACACAAACTGAAGAAGACATGCATAGTTAGTAGTGCTCTACTAACAATAGAATACATGGCACTTACCTTTAATGAAGATCTGGTGATGATTGATGGGATGGGAGGAGGGGAGAGTGTCGAAGTTGTTAATGTTTAGAAGGGGAATCCCCTTCCATTAGGACTTGAGGTAGCAAGTCCTTTTCCGGGGTTACTTTCATTCTTCTTTTAATGCCACTAGGACCAGCTTGAGAGTCACTGGACCTCTGTCGCACAACAAATCTGTCCTAGAGCTCTGTTCCTACCGTTCCTTTAAGATTTGTCTAAAATGGGCCACAACATTGTCATTGTAATAGTCACCAGCATGGCTTGCAATAGCTGTGTTAGGGTGATTTTTATCCATAAAGGTTTGCAGTTCAATCCACTTTGCACACATTTCCTTAATTTTTGAAGTAGGCACAATGGATTCTACAACTGGCATAGGCTTCTGAGGGTTAGCCCCAAACCCTTCAAAATCTTTCTTAATTTCCATACTAATTCTCACCCTTTTTACCACAAGGTTGGCACTAGAAGCTTTCTTGGGGCTCATGGTGACTTATTTTGAAGAAACAAGCACCAAAAACACTGTGATAATATGGAATGTACCGAATGTATGCTTAGTTGCAAGCACACTGGCTGGCTTGTAAACACTGACACGCACGGGGCAGTTGAGGCCTCACGTGGACGCGTCCCGGACGAATCGCGTGTGGAGGGTTTTTTAACAAGTGGCGAGGCAAAATTTTTGCGTTAAAATGTATCGAATACTGGATTTAACGTATACCGCTGCCATCGAATGCTGGGGGTCCACTGTATTAGACTCCTCAGTTGACGTGTATTGGATGTGTGGTGTAATTTGCTTACTCTTGAACATTGGTAAAAATTGAACATTTCTGCTACTTTGAGCTCAATTTCAAGGTCGTTTTCATCGTGAAACTAATCAAAATCATCTCAATTTCTGTAATATGTTTTCCATTTTATCAAATGAGACCAAGAAAATGAGAATACAACCACAGTCGGAATTTTTTTTCTCTCATTATGCACTGCATGCTGCATGATTTTTTTATACAGTGCACACTGACCACACAGACCTATTCTCTCACATGTAGGCCTAATAGCTTTCTCCTGTTTGATTTGTAGCCACTAGAATTATTGAGTATATCTACGTCCGAAACACTGGCTCGTAAGACATATACTTTTTTTTCTTTTTTTTTTTTTTTTCAACAAGTCGGCCGTTTCCCACCGAGGCAGGGTGACCCAAAAAAAAGAAAGAAAATCCCCAAAAAGAAAATACTTTCATCATCATTCAACACTTTCACCACACTCGCACATTATCACTGTTTTTGCAGAGGTGCTCAGAATACAACAGTCCAGAAGCATACACATATAAAGACACACAACATATCCCTCCAAACTGCCAATATCCCAAACCCCTCCTTTAAAGTGCAGGCATTGTACTTCCCATTTCCAGGACTCAAGTCCGACTATATGAAAATAACCAGTTTCCCTGAATCCCTTCACTAAATATTACCCTGCTCACACTCCAACAGATCGTCAGGTCCCAAGTACCATTCGTCTCCATTCACTCCTATCTAACACGCTCACGCACGCTTGCTGGAAGTCCAAGCCCCTTGCCCACAAAACCTCCTTTACCCCCTCTCTCCAACCCTTTCGAGGACGACCCCTACCCTGCCTTCCTTCCCCTATAGATTTATATACTTTCCATGTCATTCTACTTTGATCCATTCTCTCTAAATGACCAAACCACCTCAACAACCCCTCTTCTGCCCTCTGATTAATACTTTTATTAACTCCACACCTTCTCCTAATTTCCACACTCCGAATTTTTTGCATAATATTTACACCACACATTGCCCTTAAACAGGACATCTCCACTGCCTCCAACCGTCTCCTCGCTGCTGTATTTACCACCCAAGCTTCACACCCATATAAGAGTGTTGGTACTACTATACTTTCATACATTCCCTTCTTTGCCTCCATAGATAACGTTTTTTGACTCCACATATACCTCAACGCACCACTCACCTTTTTTCCCTCATCAATTCTATGATTAACCTCAACCTTCATAAATCCATCCGCCGACACGTCAACTCCCAAGTATCTGAAAACATTCACTTCTTCCATACTCCTCCTCCCCAATTTGATATCCAATTTTTCTTTATCTAAATCATTTGATACCCTCATCACCTTACTCTTTTCTATGTTCACTTTCAACTTTCTACCTTTACACACATTCCCAAACTCATCCACTAACCTTTGCAATTTTTCTTTAGAATCTCCCATAAGCACAGTATCATCAGCAAAAAGTAACTGTGTCAATTCCCATTTTGAATTTGATTCCCCAAAATTTAATCCCACCCCTCTCCCAAACACCCTAGCATTTACTTCCTTTACAACCCCATCTATAAATATATTAAACAACCATGGTGACATTACACATCCCTGTCTAAGACCTACTTTTACCGAGAAGTAGTCTCCCTCTCTTCTACACACCCTAACCTGAGCCTCACTATCCTCATAAAAACTCTTTACAGCATTTAATAATTTACCACCTATTCCATATACTTGCAACATCTGCCACATTGCTCCTCTATCCACTCTATCATATGCCTTTTCTTAATCCATAAATGCAATACAAACTTCCCTACCTTTATCTAAATACTGTTCACATATATGCTTCAATGTAAACACTTGATCTACACATCCCCTACCCACTCTGAAACCTCCTTGCTCATCCGCAATCCTACATTCTGTCTTACCTCTAATTCTTTCAATTATAACCCTACCGTACACTTTTCCTGGTATACTCAGTAAGCTTATTCCTCTATAATTTTTACAGTCTCTTTTGTCCCCTTTCCCTTTATATAAAGGGACTATACATGCTCTCCGCCAATCCCTAGGTACCTTCCCCTCTTTCATACATTTATTAAACAAAAGTACCAACCACTCCAACACTATATCCCCCCCTGCTTTTAACATTTCTGTCATGATCCCATCAGTTCCAGCTGCTTTACCCCCTTTCATTTTACGTAATGCCTCACGTACCTCCCCCACACTTACATTCTGCTCTTCTTCACTCCTAAAAGATGGTATACCTCCCTGACCAGTGCATGAAATTACTGCCTCTGTTTCTTCCTTAACATTTAAAAGTTCCTCAAAATATTCTCGCCATCTACCTAATACCTCCCTCTCCCCATCTACTAACTCCCCTACTCTGTTTTTAACTGACAAATCCATATTTTCCCTAGGCTTTCTTAACTTGTTTAACTCACTCCAAAATTTTTTCTTATTTTCATTAAAATTTCTTGACAGTGCCTCTCCCACTCTATCATCTGCTCTCCTTTTGCACTCTCTCACCACCCTCTTTACCTTTCTTTTACTCTCCATATACTCTGCTCTTCTTATAACACTTCTGCTTTGTAAAAATCTCTCATAAGCTACCTTTTCTCTTTTATCACACCCTTTACTTCATCATTCATATACATATACATACATACATTCATATACATATGGCCAAAACAGTCAAAGGGTTAAATTAGTTAATAAAGATTACAGTATCAAAATACAGTGGATCCCCGCATAACGATTACCTCCTAATGCGACCAGTTATGTAAGTGTATTTATGTAAGTGCGTTTGTACGTGTATGTTTGGGGGTCTGAAATGGACTAATCTACTTCACAATATTTCTTATGGGAACAAATTCGGTCAGTACTGGCACCTGAACATACTTCTGGAGTGAAAAAATATCGTTAACCGGGGGTCCACTGTATAACAATTTAAAAAAATTTACAGTATGATGTATTACAGTTTAGTACTATTTAAAACAATGAAATTTGGTATTACACTGGAACAATTTACAGTGTGATGTACTATATTACAATCTACTATTTAACCCGTTCAGGGTCCGTGCCATAGATCTATGGCTTTACGTTCATGGTCCAAACCATAGATCTACGCCATGAGCTCAGCTCACTCTGATAAGCTGTGAGCAGTAAATTTGGGCCTAGATATGAGAGAATACATCTATGTGGTATGTGTGCACCACATAAAACAGATCCTGCAGCACACAGTGCATAATGAGAGAAAAAAACTGAGACAGTAATTTTAGATTAAAACAGCGACTCTGCAGTGCTTTTTCGTATGTTTTTTATAGGTGTATTTGCGATTTCTTGGTCTTATTTGTTATAATGGAAGATATAGTACAGAAATAGAGATGATTTTGATTGGTTTAAGTACTGGAAATGGCTTGAAACTGAGCTCAAAATAGCAGAAATGTTAAGTTTTTTCTGATGTTCAAGAGTAAACAAATGACCTCACAAGTCTAATACCTGACAGCTGGTGGGTGTAATATACAGTGGACCCCCGGTTCGCGATACTAATCCGTTCCTGAGAGCTCATCGTAAACCAAAAATATCGGAAAGTGAATCAATTTTCCCCGTAAGAAATAATGGAAATCAAATTAATCCGTGAAAGACACCCAAAAGTATGAAAAAACTTTTACCACATGAAATATTAAGTTTAATGCAATAGAATAGTAATTACAATAACAACAGTAACAATAAATAATGAAAGAATAATTGACACTTACCTTTAATGAAGATCTGGTGATGATTGATAGGATGGGAGGAGGGGAGAGTGTGGATGGAGTTAGCATTTAGAAGGGGAATCCCCTTCCATTAGGACTTGAGGTAGCAAGTCCTTTTCCGGGGTTACTTCCCTTCTTTTTTTAATGCCACTAGGACCAGGTTGAGAGTCACTGGACCTCTGTCGCACAATATATCTGTCCATAGAGGAATGTACCTCTCGTTCCTTTATGACTTTCCTAAAGTGGTTCACAACATTGTCAGTGTAATAGTCACCAGCACAGCTTGCAATAGCTGTCTGAGGGTGATTTTCATCCATAAAGGTTTGCACTTCAAGCCACTTTGCACATATTTCCTTAATCTTTGAAGTAGGCAACTTCTTCAATTTCTCTCTCCCCTCCTCCGAAGCAGTTTCCTCAGGTGTGGCCTCTTGCTGTTGAAGATGATCTAGCAGCTCATCAGTGGTTAGTTCTTCATTGTCCTCCTCCACCAACTCTTCCACATCCTCCCCACTAACCTCCAACCCCAAGGACTTCCCCAATGCCACAATGGATTCCTCAACTGGCATAGGCTTCTCAGGGTTAGCCTCAAACTCTTTGAAATCCCTTTTGTCTACACATTCTGGCCACAGTCTTTTCCAGGCAGAGTTCAAGGTCCTCTTAGTCACTTCCTCCCAAGCCTTACCTATAAGTTTTACACAATTGAGGATAGTAAAGTGATCCTTCCAAAACTCCTTTAGAGTCGATTGAGTTTCTGTGGTCACTTCAAAGCACCTTTCAAACATAGCTTTTGTGTACAGTTTCTTGAAGTTGGAAATAACCTGCTGGTCCATGGGCTGCAGGAGAGGAGTGGTATTAGGAGGCAAAAAACTTGACTTTAATGAAACTCATGTCCCCAGAAAGTTGCTCTGCCAAGTCTGTAGGATGACCAGGGGCATTGTCTAATACCAGGAGGCACTTAAGGTCTAATTCCTTTTCAGTTAGGTAATTTTTCACATTGGGGGCAAATGCATGGTGTAACCAGTCATAGAAAAAGTCCCACACGGGGCAGTTCAGGCCACACATGGACACGTCTCGTACGAACCACATCGCATACCGGGTTTTGTATCGGGAAGCGAGGCAAATTTTCTGCGATATAATGCATCGGTTACCGGATTTATCGGATACCGATAGTATCGCGAACCAGGGGTCCACTGTACATTCACAAATGTGTTGATATTATTTATGTAATTATTACAGTATTATATAACAGTAAATCTTCTATTTTTTAGTTTGAATAAAAATTCATTATGTGAATAAAAAATCAAAATGGAATTCATTTGTAAAGCCTGAAAATGTAACTAATGAACAGAGGAAATGTTAGTTTAGTGCCAGGAATGCCTGCATTGTTTATTCTGGACCCTATTTTTAAATTGGAATATTTTGAACTTTGCATTAAATTGGCCAAATTACCAATTTCCAGTCACTTTATTTTGTTGTTGAAACAGTTGACTTGATTTCTTGTGCTCAATCGATAGAATAGAAGTAATACTAGTTAACCCCTTCAGGGTCCAAGGCCAAAATCTGAAGTGGTGCCCCAGTGTCCAAGAATTTTCAAAAAAAAAAATTATTTTTTCTTATGAAATGGTAGAGAATCTTTTTGTGAAGGTAATAAAACAAAAAGTATGAAATTTGATGGAAAATTGACGAAATTATGCTCTCGTGAATTTTGATGTGTCACCGATATTTACGAATCTGCGATTTTGCCGATTTTGACTCTCATTTTAGGCCAATTACATTATTCCAGTCGACCAAATTCTTAGCTATTTCACTAGTATTACTTCTATTCTATCGATTGAGCACAAGAAATCGCCAGGTCAACTGTTTCAACTACAAAATAAAGTGATCGGAAATTGGTAATTTGGCCAATTTAACACTAAGTTCAAAATACTCCAATTTCAAAATAGGGTCCAGAATAAACAATGTAGATATTCCTGGCACTAAACTAACATTTCCTCTGTTCATTAGTTGTGTTTTGAGGCTTTACAAATAAATTCCATTTTGATTTTTTATTCACATAATGAATTTTTATTCACACCAAAATATAGAAGATTTACCGTTATGCAATATTGTAATAATTGTATAAATATCATCACCACATCTGTGAATGTATATTAGACCCACCAGCTGGTGTGTATTAGACGTGTGAGGTCGTTTGTTTACTCTTGAACATCTGCAAAAATTTAACATTTTCATTACTTTGAGCTCAGTTTCAAGCCATTTCCTGTGCTAAAACCAATCAAAATCATCTCTATTTTTGTAATATGTCTTCCATTCTATCAAAAGGGGCCAAGAAATCGCAAATACAACTACAGTGGACCCCTGCATAACGATTACCTCCGAATGTGACCAATTATGTAAGTGTATTTATGTAAGTGCGTTTGAACGTGTATGTTTGGGGGTCTGAAATGGACTAATCTACTTCACAATATTTCTTATGGGAACAAATTCGGTCAGTACTGGCACCTGAACATACTTCTGGAGTGAAAAAATATCGTTAACCGGGGGTCCACTGTATAAAAAACACATGAAAAAACACTGCAAAGTTGCTGTTTTATTCGAAAATCATGGTCTCAGTTTTTTCTCTCATTATACACAGTGTGCTGCAGGATTTGTTTTATGTGGTGCACACATACCACATAGATGTATTCTCTCATATCTAGGCCCAAATGTACCACACAGTTTATCAAAGTGAGCTGAGCTCATGGCGTAGATCTACGGTTTGGACCCTGAACGTAAAGCCGTAGATCTACGGGACGGACCCTGAAAGGGTTAAATAGCTAAGAATTTTGTTGACTGGAATACTGTAATTGCTCTAAAATTGGAGTCAAAGTCGGCAAAATCGCTGATGTGTAAATATCGCTGACACATCAAAATTCACGAGAACATAATTTCATCAGTTTTCCATCAAATTTCGTACTTTTTGTTTTATTACCTTCAGATTTTTCAGATTTTTGAAAATTTATGGACCCTGGTGCGCACTTTGAAATTTGTCCTCTGGACCCTGAAAGGTTTAAAACAATGAAAAAATAGACATCCTAATTTCGAAGTAGTAAGTGGTTGAGCATTCATCAGCACAATATGAGTAGCTTTTGAGAACCTAGTAGTGATTAGGTACAGTTTGTCTGGTTAAATTTTGGTGATGAGGTGATTTCTTATTAGGGCCTTAAACTGATATGCAGATAGGGGTCCTTTAGTGTGTTCTGGCAATGAATTCCAGATCTTCGGGCCTTTTATGTGCATGGCATTTTTGCATAGGGAGAGATGAACACGAGGGATATCAAAGAGTGATCTGTGTCACGTATTATTCACCTTGCACCATATATTAAGACCATTAAGACTACAAATATTTTAAGGTAAGTAATGAGTGTACTGTATATGCATTTTATCACTCTAAGGCACTTTAAAAACCTAGTATATAACGTATGAGTGCGGTAGCCAGATGGGGTTTACATACCTACCACACTTTCATACCTGCCTACCTTACTATTCACCTTGCACCCTATATTAAGACCATTAAGACCACAAATATTTTAAGTTAAGTAACAGTGAACAGTATTTAGATAAAGGTAGGGAAGTTTTCATTGCATTTATGGATTTAGAAAAGGCATATGATAGTGGAAAGGGGAGCAATGTGGCAGATGTTGCAAGTATATAGAATAGGTGGTAAGTTACTAAATGGTGTAAAGAGTTTTTATGAGGATAGTGAGGCTCAGGTTAGGGTGTGTAGAAGAGAGGAAGACTACTTCCCAGTAAAAGTAGGTCTTAGACAGGGATGTGTAACGTCACCATGGTTGTTTAATATATTTATAGATGGGGTTGTAAAAGAAGTAAATGCTAGGGTGTTCGGGAGAGGGGTGGGATTAAATTATGGGGAATCAAATACAAAATGGGAAGATTCTAAAGAAAAATTGCTAAGGTTAGCGGACGAGTTTGGGAGTGTTTGTCAAAGTAGAAAGTTGAAATTGACACATTTACTTTTTGCTGATGATACTGTGCTTATGGGAGATTCTAAAGAAAAATTGCAAAGGTTAGTGGACGAGTTTGGGAGAGTGTGTGTAAAGGTAGAAAATTGAAAGTGAACATAGAAAAGAGTAAGGTAATGAGGGTGTGAAATGATTTAGATAAAGAAAAACTGGATATCAAATTGGAGTGGAGGAGTGTGGAAGAAGTGAATGTTTTCAGATATTTGGGAGTTGACGTGTCAGCGGATGGATTTATAAAGGATGAGGTTAATCATAGGATTGTTGAAGGAAAAAAAGTGAGTGGTGCGTTGAGGTTTATGTGGAGACAAAAAACGTTATCTACGGAGGCAAAGAAGGGAATGTATGAAAGTATATTTGTATCAACACTCTTATATGGGTATGAAGCTTGGGTTGTAAATGCTGCAGCGAGGAAACAGTTGGAGGCAGTGGAGATGTCCTGTCTAAGGGCAATGTGTGGTGTAAATATTATGCAGAAAATTTGGATTGTGGAAATTAGGAAAAGGTGTGGAGTTAATAAAAGTATTAGTCAGAGGGCTGAAGAGAGGTTGTTGAGGTGGTTTGGTCATTTCGAGAGAATGGATCAAAGTAGAATGACATGGAGAGTGTATAAATCTGTAGGGGAAGGAAGGCGGGGGTAAGGGTCGTCCTCAAAAAGGTTGGAGGGACAAGGTAAAGGAGGTGTTGTGGGCGAGGGGCTTGGACTTATAGCAAGCATGCGTGAGCATGTTAGATAGGAGTGAATGGAGACAAATGGTATTTGGGACCTGACGATCTGTTGGAGTGTGAGCAGGGTAATATTTTTTCAAGGGATTCAGGGAAACCGGTTATTTTATATAGCTGGACTTGATTCCTGGAAATGGGAAGTACAATGCTTGCACTTTAAAGGAGGGGTTTGGGATATTGGCATTTTGGAGGGATATGTTGTGTATCTTTATACGTATATGCTTCTAAACTGATGTATTCTGAGCATCTCTGCAAAAACATTGATTATGTGTGAGTGAGGTGAAAGTGTTGAATGATGAAAGTATTTTCTTTTGGGGATTTTCTTTCTTTTTGGGTCACCCTGCCTCGGTGGGAGACGGCCGACTTGTTAAAAAAAAAAGGAAAAAAAAGCAGTGAGTGTACTGTATATGCATTTTATCTCTCTAGGGCACTTTAAATGCCTAGTACATAATGTAATGTTCACTCGAGGAAAAACAAAGCCAGATTGACTCACGACGGATGTGCGGGTAGGCGCACAGGCATGGGCAGACAGGTCTGGTACGCAGGATGAAACACGGCGCACAGTGCAAAACTCGGGACAAAACTTAGCCGAAAAAACAGTTGTAAACTCGAAGTGTACGATACTCGGCGTACGAGACTCTGGGTTTCACTGTATTTGAAAATAAAGGAGTTAACCCTTTGACTTTCGAAAACCCCTTTCTGAAACTGTCTTTCTATGTCGCAGAATTTTTGGGAAAAAAATTTTTCTTATGAAATGATAGAGAATCTTTTCCAGATGGTAATGACACCAAAAGTACGATATTTGGTCGAAAACTCACTGAATTACGCGCCCGTGAATTTAGTGGTCTCGGCGACATATACACATCGGCGATTTTGCCAACTTTGAGCCCTGTTTTTGGCCAATTCCGTTGTTCCAGTTGACCAAACTCATAGCTATTTCTTTAGAACTCCATTTTACAGTCGTTTTTTTTTTTTTTTTCAATTATTGAGTATATATATGTCCGAAACACTGGCTCGTAAGACGTATACATGTATATACAGTGGAACCTCAAAAATCGAACTTAATCCGTTCCAGGAGCTAGTTCTAATTTCGAAAAGTCTGAAATTCGAATCAATATTTCTCATAAGAAATAATGGAAATACAATTAATCCGTTCCAGAAACCCAAAAATATTCACACAAAAAATACATTTTATAGAGATTAATTAATAATATATACATATAATATAAAATATAAAATAACATTTTTACTTGCCTTTATTGAAGATTGGTGATGGCATCTGGAAGATAGGGAGGAGAAGAGAGGGAGTTGGGGTTAGTGTTTGGAAGGAGAATCCCCATCCATGAGGACTTCAGGTAAAGCCCTCTCTGGGGTTACTTCCCTTCTCTGTCTTTTAATGCCACTAGGACCAGCTTGAGAGTCACTGGACCCCTGTCTCACAAAATAACTGTCCACAGTCCTCTGTTTCTGGTGCCTCTTTAACATTTCCCTAAAATGGGACATGGTTCTCTCACTGAACTTGTTGCAAAGATGGCTTGTTTCAGCTTGCTCAGGGTGGTACTTCTGCACAAACATTTGGACATCATTCCACTTGGCACAAATCTCCTTAATCTTTGAAGAAGGCTCCTCATCCACTCCGTCTTCCTCCTCCTCTGAAGCAAGTTCCTCAGCTGTGGTCTGATACTGCTCCAAATGAAGCTCTTGCAGCTCTTCAGTGGTTAGCTCTTCCCTGTGGTCCTCCACCAACTCTTCCACATCCTCACTACTCGCCTCCAACCCCAGGGTGTTCCCCAGTGCCACAATGGAGTCCACAACAGGCAGAGGGTGAGCTGGGTCAGGGTGAGGGTCAGCCTCAAACCCTTCAAAATCCCTCTTTTGGACACTATCTGGCCACAATTGTCTCCAAGCAGAGTTCAAAGTCCTGGAAGTCACTCCCTCCCAAGCCTTACCTATAAGACTTATGGAGTTGTAGATGTTGAAGTGATTCCTCCAGAACTCTCTTAGGGTCATCTTAGTGTCTGTGGTCACTTCAAAGCACTTTTCAAACACTGCTTTTGTGTCGAGTTTTTTGAAGTTAGAAATGACCTGCTGGTCCATGGGCTGAAGGAGAGGAGTGGTGTTAGGAGGCAAGAACTTCACTTTTATAAAACTGAAGTCCTTAGACAAGAGGTCTAATAAGTTTGGAGGATGAGCAGGAGCATTGTCCATTAACAGGAGGCACTTGAGTGGCAATTTCTTTTCCTGGAGGTATTTTTTCACACTGGGGCCAAACACTTCACTTACCCACTCTTTGAAAATTTGTCTTGTGACCCATGCCTTATGATTAGCTTTCCACAAGACACATAACTTGTTCTTAAAGACATTGTTTTTCTTAAACACTCTGGGATTTTCTGAATGATACACAAGTAAAGGCTTCACTTTAAAATCACCACAAGCATTAGCACAGAACAAAAGAGTAAGCCTGTCTTTCATAGGCTTGTGTCCTGGCAGTGCCTTTTCCTCCTGTGTGATGAAGGTCTTTGTTTTGGCATTTTCTTCCAAAACAAGCCTGTTTCGTCACAATTAAACACTTGTTCAGGTTTGAATTCTTCACTGTCTATGTACCCCTTAAACTCCTGTACAAACTTCTCAGCTGCCCATTTGTCTGAACTGGCTGCCTCACCATGTCTTACAACATTGTGTATGCCACTATGCTTCTTAAATCTCTCAAACCAGCCTCTGCTGGCCTTAAATTTACTATCAGCTCTGGTTCCAGGAGTTTTCTGTACCAGATCGGCATGCAACTTCTTTGCCTCTTAGCAAATAATCGTCTGTGAAACACTATCACCTGCAGTCTCTCTATCCTTGATCCACACCAGCAACAACTTCTCAACCTCTTCAACTATTTGTGGTCTTTTTTTGGTTAGCATATTAACACCTTTCGCAACATCAGCTTCCTTGATTTGTTCTTTCTTTGCCAGGATAGAACCAATGGTCGACTTGTTTTTCCCATACATCCTGGCAAGCTCAACAAGTCTCACACCACTCTCATACTTCTGTATTATTTCCTTCTTCACATCTATGGTGTTTCTCAGTTTCTTTACCACACGGGTACCACTAGCAAGTTTCTTTGGGCCCATGGCAGCTTATTTCATAGTCCCAGAAGCACTAAACACAACGAAATAATTGTAAAATGTGTGAAGGAGAGCACAGGTTAGTGTTTACTCAAGCATAAACAAAGCTAGACTGCTCACGGCGCCTGCACGGGGACACGGACAGAGCGGGCCAGAGGACAGGTTCTGTACCCGGCGGTCCGAAATTTGAAACGCGTTCGATTTTTGGTACACAGTTTGTTCGAAAAAGTGGTCTTATTTTCAAAACGTTCGATATTTGGTACGTTCGATTTTCAAGGTTCCACTGTACGACCAAAACACTCAAAGGGCTGAAAATGACATTTTATCCAGTGGATTTTGTGTTATTACCTAAGTCCTCTATACTGAGGTTAGCTTTATCGAAAGTTCAATTTGTTTAATCTACAGTTCTTAATCTCTACCAGGCTAATTATGACATGCTGATCTGGATTAACTTATAAAAAGAATGTTGGCAGACCACTACTTCCTTCAACTGCAATCAGGCTTTTGACACAGTATCACACAGAAGACACTAGCTGGGGAAGCAGACTGATATGACATGTAGGATACTAGCATGAATAAAAAAATGTCTGAAAGATAGAAGACAAAGTCTTAAATGCTAGTGTGCTCAGTTTTCTTCCATGTACAGTGTGTAACAGAAACTTGCTTGTTTAGTTAAACACCTATATATCTGTTCTTAAATGGTATCAGAATTACGTGAATGGCAGAAAATTGGTGTTGGGGCTATGAGGAAAATCTTTTTGAACTTGAGCTCTTCCATGGAGAAATGAACAGTATGGGAACGAAATGTAGAATGCTAATATTTTTTATGTTTTGTCTCCATGTGGGTTAGTTTGTGTCGAGAAGTGTTTTTTTTTTTTTTTTTTTAAACACACCGGTTGTCTCCCACCAAGAGAGGGTGACTTAAAATGAAAAACAAAAGTTTTTCTTCTTACACATAGTAATCTATACAGAAGGAGTTAAGAGAAGTGTTCACAGCATAAATATTGTGGTATGTAGAACAAACATTTTTACCAGGGAAGAATCTAGAACATGGAATGGAGCATGGAATGAAGACCCAGCAGTGTCACAGAAGTGTCTTGAAGCATTACTTTAGTAGAATGAACTCATTTACATAGTTGACAGTAAAGTGGAAAATTAAAGGTAGAAAAGTAAAACACTTGTGGAACAGTAAGGTATCTTCATTCCAGAATGTTTCACCTACACAGTGAGTTTTATCGGTTGAATAAATAGGTAGAAAATACGGAGACAACAGAAGCAGCAGAGAGTTTAAAGATGATGTGATCAGTCCATCCACCTTAATGTAGTTTGAGGTGGTCAGTCCCTCAGCCTGGAGATGTGTTCAACTTCATAATTTAGAACAATGAAGCTGAGACATGAGAATAGAACCTTTTATAGTACCACAGGTGAGGTGTGGAGGATGGAGAAAATTACACAGGAAGTAAGAACGTAAGAGTTGAGGAACACACAATTAGCAGTTCAACAGTGAAGTTGCTATTGTGTTGAAAGTTACCTTTGTGTTGCAGTGTCAGACAAGTATCAGTGTAAAAATGATATACAGTATTGACAAGTAGATAAGTAAGACACAAGTGCAATACTTAAGTATGTTGATATTTGTCTGACACTGCAACACAATGGTAACTTGGTACGGAGGACATCTGTGACTTCGTTGCTAAACCACTAGTTGGATTTGAGGACCTGCCTAGCATGAGCCAATATTCTTGCTGTGATGTTCCTCGGTTTTTGTGTTCTTACTTCTACTAGTGGAACTGTTTCCCGTGATGCCACCTCCATTCTCAGTTCCTGTTTTCACCTTTGGCAATAAAAATCTCTGGCTTCATATTGTTCAAGACTGTGAAGTTGAACACTTCTCCAGGCTGTGGGACTGACCACCTCAGACTGCTGCTGCAAGGTTGATGGACTGATCACATCTTTACCTCAACACTGATTCTGCTGTTTCCATATTTTCCACCTCTGTATTTAACTGATGAAGCCTACTGTGTAGGCAAAATTTTTCTTAATTGAGGTATCTAACTGTTGCACATGTGTCTTATCTACTTGTTGGTATTGTATATCAGTATTATACTGGACTAAAGACAAACTTGCATCCACCACATATTTGAAGGGATTCAAGAACCAGTTAACCAGGCTCAAGTCCTGGAGGCCGGAAGTATAGTGCCTGCACTCTGAACGAGGGATGGAGATTTGTTGCAGTTTTTGAACTGTAGTATCAGAACTCCTCTGGCAGGACAGTGATGAAGTGAATAATGATGAAAGTGTTTCTTCTTTTTTGGGTCACCCTGCCTTGGTGGGAAGCAGTCGATGTGTTAAAAAAAAAAAAAACAGGTAGAGCCTGGTTATGGTTTAGCATTAATTTAGAAGATTAAAAACCATTACGAACATTTCTGTATTGTAATGGTGTGAGGAGTCGCCTCTCACTTGGACACTCGTCCATTTTAACTGTATACAGTGGAGCCTCGGCGTACGAATGCCCCACCATGCGAATTTTTTCAGGATACGAACTGTCGTTCGGTCGATTTTTTGCTTCTGGATACGAACGAAATTTCAGGATGTGAACTTCCCCCTCAAGAGAGGTTCCTTAAATAAATAAATAAATAAAGAAAATATTTATTTCTTTGCATAGGTTACAGTGTGTGTTTACATATCATAATATGATTGGACCAAAGAAAGATAACTAAGCCATAGAGTTGATATTAGCATTATTTTGTCATGCCTCTTGAGAGGCTGGAACAGATTAATTGCATTTCATTTAATTTAAATGAATAAAATTGACTCAGCATACGAACAAATCAGGATACGAACAAAGTCACAGAATGGATTAAGTTCGTAAGCCGAGGTTCCACTGTTCTGGAAACTAGAAGCATTAACTTTGTTCATTGTGTATTTTGACATTTATTCCTGTGTATTTCTGAAGATTTGATCTCTTGCACAGAGTTCTATAGTTCAATGGAAATAGTGTGTTTTCTATTGCTTAGTATGAGTTATTTCACAGATGCGTCACTGTAGCAGACACAAATGCAGCACCAAATGCTGTATAGATGTGGACCACATTTGTACGTTGGTGTGTGGGAGAATGTTGACATGTGGCTTACATAAATGCGAAGAGCCATGTCACCGTGGAAACTGTCCAAGGTGAGCCCATTGTTGCTACATTCCCTAAGTAACTGAATAAGATGTTTATTGCCACTCATAATCATAGTTTGTTTATAGTTATATTATCAATATGTTATGTAATCAGATTGTTGGCTTGTAACATGCAGTATAATCAGGTTCTTAAAAAAAAGAATAAATGAAATTGTGGTTTTAATAATGTAAAATTTTACACCCATTAAAGTAACATCATGATGGAGGAGGAATCTTGCAGGAGTCCAACTGTTAGCTGTGCATGATGGAAGCCGTTATGGTAATGACTACACCACCAACGTTAAAAAACCTAAATAAGAAAGTGGGGTACATACTGCATTGATTGTGATGGTCCCCACTGTTGCCTCAGTCGTCAGAATAAGTACATGTCCTTGTTTGGGTTCTTTTAACCCTTTCAGGGTCCGTGCCGTAGAACTACGGCTTTACATTCAGGGTCCAAACCGTAGATCCACGCCATGAGCTCAGCTCACTCTGATAAGCTGTGAGTGGTAAATTTGGGCCTAGATATGAGAGAATACATCTATGTGGTATGTGTGCACCACATAAAACAACTGCAGCACACAGTGTATAAAGAGATAAAAAAACTGAGACTGTAATTTTCGATTAAAACAGCTACTTTGCAGTGTTTTTTCGTATGTATTTGCGATTTCGTGGTCTCATTTGATAGAATGGAAGAGATAGTACAGAAATAGAGATGATTTTGATTGGTTTTTGCACTGGAAATGGCTTGAAGCTGAGCTCAAAGTAACGGAAATGTTAAATTTTTGCTGATGTTCAAGAGTAAACAAACGACCTCACTCGTCTAATACACACCAGCTGGTGGGTCTAATATACATTCACAAATGTGGTGATGATATTTATACAATTATTACAATATTGCATAACAGTAAATCTTTTATTTTTTGGTTTGAATAAAAATTCATTATGTGAATAAAAAATCAAAATGGAATTCATTTGTAAAGCCTCAAAACATGACTAATGAACAGAGGAAATGTTAGTTTAGTGCTAGGAATACCTACATTGTTCATTATGGATCCTATTTTGAAATTGGAATATTTTGAACTTTGCATTAAATTGGCCAAATTACCAATTTCTGGTCACTTTATTTTGTAGTTGAAACAGTTGACTTGGTGATTTCTTGTGCACAATCGATAGAATAGAAGTAATACTAGTGAAATAGCTAAGAATTTGGTTGACTGAAATAATGTAATTGGCCTAAATGGGAGTCAAAGTAAGCAAAATCGCTGATTCGTAAATATCGCTGACACATCAAAATTCGCGAGAGCATAATTTTGTCAATTTTCCATCAAATTTCGTACTTTTTGTTTTATTACCTTCAGAAAAAGTTTCTCTACCATTTCATAAGAAAAAATAATTTTTTTTAAATTCTTGGACCCTGGTGTGCACTTTGAAATTTGGCCTCTGGACCCTGAAAGGGTTAATTCTGGTAGTAGTGGATAGCAGGCTTGCCTATCACTCATGGAATTGGTAGTTAGATTACCAAAAGATTCCTTCCTCATATTGTTAAACTTCTTCATTGTCTGCTACTTTAGCAACTTTCTCATTTGTTCTAAAGGATAAATATTTTTTTGTTTATCTTAAAACTTCCTAGACTATTTGTTTCTTCTTTCTACTTGGTGATTATGAAGGAAATTGTTTCAACAGTTTATCCCTTTGACTGTCGCAAGCCCATTTTGTCATTCTGTGTTGCAAAATTTTTGGGGAAAAAAATGATTTTTTTATGAAATGATAGAGAATCTTTTCCTGATGGTAATGACACCAAAAGTACGAAATTTGATCAGAAACTTAGGGAATCACGCTCCCTCAAAGTTAGCGATCTCGGCGATATATACGCATTGGCGATCTTGCTGACTTTGAGCCCTGTTTCGGCCAATTCCATTGTTCCAGTCGACCAAACTCATAGCTATTTCTTTAGAACTCCATTTTTTCTATGAATTGAATTCAAGAACCTGCCCATTTACCGATTTCAATTACCCAATAAAGTGGTCAGAAATTGGCAATTTGGCCAATTTCACACAAATTAAAGAAGATGCCAATTTCAAAATAGGGTCCAGAATAAACAATGCAGACATTTTTGGCACTAAAATTACATATCCTCTGTTCATTAGTCACATCTCCAGGCCTCTCTTATATTACTCTTGCTTTCTATTTTGATTTTTTATTGAAACAAAAAATAAAAGATTTACTGTTATGCTGACTACTGCATTATTGTAAAAATGGTATAAATAATATCAGTGCACTAGTGAAAGAATATTAGACTCCCCAGTTGATGTGTATTGGACATGTGGTGTGATTTGCTTACTCTTGAACATTGGTAAAAATCGAGCATTTCCGCTATTTTGAGCTCGATTTCAAGGTCATTTTCATCATGAAATTAATCAAATCATCTCTATTTCTGTAATATGTTTTCCATTCTATCAATGAGATCAAGAAAACAAGAATACAACCATAAATACCATACAAAAATACACCTCAAAGTCTGCGTTTAATCCAAAAACACGGTAGGAGTTTTTTTCCTCATTATGCACTGTGTGCTGCAGGATTTTTTTATACAGTGCACACTGGATCATTCTCTCACATGTGGGCCTACCAGCTTTCTCCTGCTTGATTTGAAGCCACTAAAATTATTGAGTATATATATGTCCAAAACACTGGCTTGTAAGACATATATTTACGGCTGAAACAGTCGAGAGGTTAAAGACAAGCCATAACTAAACAGGTTTTGTAGTTTTATACTACTAACCTTCTTCAGTAAAGTTTTTGAGGCTGTTGATCGTGACAAAGAATTCGATATTGTTTATTTAGATTTTAGTAAGGCTTTTGATAGAGTATCACACCAAAGACTGTTAAAGAATGGGTCAACTCATGGCACTGGGGAAAAAGTGCTGTCATGGATCAAGCCATGGCTCTCCAGTAGGAAGCAGAGAGTGTGGTTAACCCTTTCAGGGTCCAGAGGCCAAATTTCAAAGTGTGCACCGGGGTCCCAAGAATTTAAAAAAAATGATTTTATTATTTTTTCTTACGAAATGGTAGAGATTCTTTTTCTGAAGGTAATAAAACAAAAAGTACGAAAATTGATGAAATTATGCTCTCGCGAATTTTGATGTCTCAGCGATATTTACACATGGGCGATTTTGCCGACTTTTACTCCCATTTTAGGCCAATTACATTATTCTAGTTGACCAAATTCTTAGCTATTTCACTAGTATTACTTCTATTCTATCGATTGAGCACAAGAAATTGCGAAGTCAACTGTTTCAGCTACAAAATAGTGATTGGAAATTGGTAATTTGGATAATTTAATGCAAAGTTCAAAATATTCCAATTTCAAAATAGGGTCCAGAATAAACAATGCAGGCATTCTGGCACTAAACTAACATTTCTTCTGTTAATTAGTTATGTTTTCAGGGTTTGTAAATGAATTCCATTTTGATTTTTTATTCACATAATGAATTTTTATTCAAACCAAAAAATAGAAGATTTACTGTTACGCAATATTGTAATAATTGTAGATATGATATCACCACATATGTGAACATAGACCCACCAGCTGCCGTATATTAGACGTGTGAGGTCATTTGTTTACTCTTGGTATGGTTTGTTTGCAATCGTGTCATTACGATTTCATGAGTCATATTTACTCTTGAACATCAGCAAAAATTTAACATTTCTGCTACTTTGAGCTCAGTTTCAAGCCATTTTCAGCATTAAAACCAGTCAATATCATCTCTTTTTCTATAATATATCTTCCATTCTATCAAATGAGACCAAGAAATCGCAAATTCAACTTTAAAAAAATATGAAAAAAACACTGCAAAGTCGCTGTTTTAATAAAAATTTACGGTCTCGTTTTTTTTTTCTCATTATGCAGTGTGTGCTGCAGGATTTGCTTTATGTGGTGCACACATACCACATAGATGTATTCTCTCATATCTAGGCCCAAATTTACCACTCACAGCTTATCAGAATGAGTTGAGCTCATTGCGTAAATCTACGGTTTGGACCCTTAACTCAAAGCCGTAGAACTATGGCACGGACCCTGAAAGGGTTAAAAGTTCCTCAAAATATTCCTGCCATCTTCCCAATACCTCCAGCTGTTCCCACCTCGCATGGTGGGGCATTCGTAAGCCAAGGTTCCACTGTATTAGTATTCTATGTTAAAGGACATTTTATAATGCCTGATTGTTGTTATTTTGTTTCAGATGCTGGCAGACGAGCTTTGAAGAACTAACGTGCCATTGTGGTGCATCAGTGTTGTACCCACCTGTGCCTTGTGGAACCAAACCCCCAGTCTGTGACAATCCATGTCGACGACCTCATAGTTGTCCTCATGAAGCTACCCACCTCTGTCACCCTGATGAACCCTGTCCACCTTGTACGATGCTTGTTGATAAGCCTTGTTTTGGTAATCATAAGGTAAGATATATTGCTGACTTATGATATCACATGAAAGCTGATCAAATTGAAGATGCCACTTTCAAAAATAAAAATTTCATCTGTGTATCACAAAATAGTACACAAGATAGTTTTCACTCTATATCATATACAGGATGTCTATCTTGCAGATAATGCTTCGAACCCTTTGCTACTTGACTGCTGTGTCATGTGGAGGAGTGTGTGGACGTCCATTACCTTGTGGTTTACACAAATGTCAGCGTGTTTGCCATGAACTGCCTTGTGTACCAGAAGGAACTTTATGCACGCAAAAGTGCTTAAAACCTCGGGAATCATGTGGTCATCCCTGTGCTAACCCATGCCATACTGGGCTCTGTCCAGACACATCCTGCAAGGAGATGGTTGGTTTTATTTATTGGTTGAAGTTTGTGCAATGACATGTCATGAAAAAAATGCTAGATTAAGCAAATGGCACTGTTTTTTTTTTTTTTTTTTTAAACTGAATTATGTATGCGGTAAGGCCCCACTTATATGGCAGATTAGGTTCCGGGCTATCGCTTGGAAAGTGAACATCTCTGGAAAGCAGAACACCATTTTCTCCACTTACAGATGCATATAAATGCTAGATAAGTTTACACTAGCATTAAGTTAGCAATAGAACTAGGCATTAAAAATGATAAAAAGTAAAATACACACACAGTACACTTATTATAGTGGCCACATAAAAAAATCTATACATAAAAAATTTTTGGACAATTAAACGAAAAAATGCAACTTCCTGTATGTATATGTATTTTATTTTCACTTTTTAGCTTCCAGCTAGTACTTGGTCATGTTACCCTTGTTCTTTATCACCATCTGAAGTTGCCTGGGCATCAAAGTGGCAAGGGTGGAGAATAAGGATACGTCCATGTTGATCCTTATCTTCAGTGCCTCCTTCAGGCCCATAATGTTGGTGGGTTGAGCTTTTGCAGTCACATTTTTCGTCACATGCCAGGCATTCTCGATAGGATATAGGTCAGGGGAATTGCCTGGCCACTCCGAAACACTGATATGATTGTCCTCGAGGAACTTTTGCACACTGCTTTTGACTTATGGGCAGGGGTATCATCATGCATAAAAAAAATCACACTCATGAATGTACCAAAATGTCAGCACATGGTCCCTTAACCCTTTACTGTTTTGGTCGTATATATACGTTTCACGAGCCACCGTTTTTAAGGTATATATACTCATAAATTCTAGCGTCTTCAAATCAAGCAGGAGAAAACTGGTAGGCCCACATGTGAGTGAATGGGTCTGTGTGGTCAGTGTGCACCATATAAAAAAAATCCTGCAGCACGCAGTGCATAACGAGAAAAAAAAAACTCTGGCTTTTTTTTTTATTAAAATGCCGACTTTGGTCTGTTTTCGTATAGTATTTATGGTTGTATTCTCGTTTTCTTGGTCTCATTTGATAGAATGGAAAACATATTATAGAAATAGAGGCGATTTTGATTGGTTTTACTATGAAAAACACCTTGAAATGGAGCTCAAGGTAGGGGAAATGTTTGATTTTTGCCGATGTTCAAATGTAAACAAATGTCATTTTCCAATAAATGTCCAACTAGCCATTCTAATATGCAGTCATGAATGGGTTGACATTATTTATAAAATTATTACAATATTGCAGTAATCTGCATAACAGTAAATCTTCTATTTTTTGTTTGAATAAAAATTCAAAAGAGAAAGCAAGAGTAATATCAGAGGGGCCTGGAGATGTGACTGATGAACAAAGTTATTTTAGAGCCAGGAATGTCTGCATTGTTCATTCTGGATCCTATTTTGAAATTGTCATATTTTTTAATTTTCGTGAAATAGGCCAAATTGCAAATTTCTGACCATGTTATTGGGCAGTTGAAATCTGTAAATGGGCAGTTTCTTCTACTCAATCGATAGAAGAAATGGAGTTCTAAAGAACTAGCTATGAGTTTGGTCGACTGGAGCAATGGAATTAGCCGAAAATAGGGCTCAAAGTGGGCAAAA
This sequence comes from Cherax quadricarinatus, assembly GCF_038502225.1. Lineage (NCBI taxonomy): Eukaryota > Metazoa > Arthropoda > Malacostraca > Decapoda > Parastacidae > Cherax > Cherax quadricarinatus. The sequence continues at coordinate 15,835,583 of NC_091320.1, forward strand.
TCCCCAATTCATAAATATCGCTGAGGTCGCTAACTTCACGAGAGCGTAATTCCGTCAGTTTTCCGTCAAATTTCGTTCTTTTGGTGTCATTACAATCGGGAAAAGATTCTCTTATCATTTCATAAGAAAAAATAAAAAAAAAATTGGAAATTTTGTGACTCCACGAGACACCTCAGGATTTGGGGTTGCGACAGTCAAGGGGTTAACACCTTGATATAATTACTTCCTTCATCGTAATGTTCTTAGGAAGGAAGTATAGTCCACCCCTGCCCTTATAACCACTAAAAGCACCTCAGACCACAACACTGTTAGGTCTAATGGTTTTTGGAACCGCTCCTGACGAACCTTAAGTTACTCGCGTCACTGAACATCACCTTCTGCCACTGGTCTGAAGTCCAATCCTTGTACTTCTTGCAGAACTGAGACCATTTCTTCTCCGTGGCTTCAGTTAGCATGGGCTTCTTGGCGGCACATTGAGCAGGCATTTTCAGGTACTTTTGCAGTCTGTGCTGAGTAGTTTTCACTGCGACGTCTTTCAGGAGTGCTGGATGCTTTTTCTTGAGGTCTGCGGCTGTTATGGCAGGATCTGATAGCACTTTCTCTCTTTTTGGGGGTCCCAGAGCCCAATTTCCTGGGTGGTACGGTGCCAGGTGAGTGAGGCAGCTGCTTTCTTGAGGTTGTAAATTGCCATCCTAGTCACCTTCACATCTGTGGCTATGTGTATCACTGACATGCCTTGCTCTAATAAGGTGAGTGCATTATTCAGTAACCTGCTGGCTTAATGTGAATTTATTGCAGGGGTTTAATAATTCTGTTGTGTGAGGCTCCTAACTATCTCCAGGAACTAATTGCGGTTTTATTATATTTAACCCTTTCAGGGTCAAGACCCCTGCTCTCAAGCTTGCTCACAGGGTGAAAGAATTTCAAAAACAATATATAAAAATTATTTTATCTTATGAAATGATAGGGAATCTTATTGTGAAGGTAATGAAACTAAAATTACAAAATTTGGTGGAAAACTTATGGAATTATGCTCTTTTGAAGTTAACGGTCTCAGCGATATTTACGCATTGGCGCTTTCGTCCAATTTGCGCCCTATTTTTGGCCAATTCCATTGTTCCAGTCAACCAAACTCATAGTTATTTCGCTAGTATTCCTTCTATCAATTGAGTATAAGAAACTGCCCATTTACATATTTCAAGTACCCAATAAAGTGATCAGAAATTGGTAATTTGGCCAATTTCACACATATTTCAAGAAATGCCAATTTCCAAAAAGGGCCCAGAATAAACAATGCAGACATTCCTGGCACTAAAATAACATTTTCTCTGTTCATTAGTCACATCTCCTGGCCCCTCTTATATTATGCTTGCTTTCCATTTTGAATTTTTATTCACACACAAAAAATAGAAGATTTACTGTTATGCAGACTACTACATTATTGTAATAATTGTATAAATAATGTCAACCCATTCGTGACCACATATTAAACCAGCCAGTTGGACGCGTATTGGACGAATGACATCACTTGTGTATTTACTGTACTCTGGAATATCTGCAAAAATGGAACGTTTCTGCTAATTTGAGCTCAGTTTCAAAGTAGTTTTAGTCCTGAAACCAATCAAAATCATCTTTTTTTTTTCTGTAATATCTCTTCCATTATATCAAATGACATCAAGAAACCAAGAATGCAACCATAAAAACCCTACAAAAGCACACCTCACCAAAAATATGATTGCAGTTTTTTCTCATTATGCCTTACTGTTTGCCCTCCACATCACACGCAAATTAGCCTTGAGGACATTGTTTTTCCTGAACACTCTGGGAGTTTCAGAGTGATACACCAATAAAGGCTTCACTTTGCAATCACCACTAGCATTGGCACACATCAACAGAGTAAGCCTGTCTTTCATAGGCTTATGTCCTGGGAGTGCCTTTTCCTCCTGAGTAATGTACGTCCATTTTCTTCCAAAACAGGCCTGTTTCGTCACAATTAAACACTTGTTCAGGTTTCAGTCCTTCACTGTCTATATACTCCTTGAATTCCTTCACATATTTTTCAGCTGCTTTTTGGTCCAAACTGGCAGCCTCTCCATGCCTTATCACACTATGTATGCCACTATGATTCTTAAATCTCTCAAACCAACCTTTGCTGGCCTTAAATTCACTCACATCACCACTAGTTGCAGGCATTTTTCTAATTAAATCATCGTGCAACTTCCTAGCCTTTTCACATATGATTGCTTGAGAGATGCTATCTCCTGCTATCTGTTTTTCATTTATCCACACCAATAACAGTCTCTCAACATCTTCCATCACTTGCGATCTCTGTTTTGAAAACAAAGTTGCACCTTCGGCAAGAACAGCTTCTTTGATTGCCGTTTTCTTGGCCACAATAGTAGTGATGGTTGATTGGGGTTTTGTGTACAACCTGGCCAGCTCGGAGACACGCACTCCACTTTCATACTTAGCAATGATCTCTTTCTTCATATCCATAGTAATTCTCACCCTTTTTGCTGTAGGGTTGGCACTAGAAGCTTTCTTGGGGCCCATGGTGACTTATTTTGCAGGTGCAATCACTAAAAACGCTGTGATAATATGAAATGTTCCAATTGTATGTTTGGATGCTACCGCGGTGGCTGGCTTGTAAACACTGGCACCCACGGGACAAGTGAGGCGCGCTCAGGTCGCAAGTGTCTGCGTCTCGAACGGAGCGAATTGCGTTGGACAAGTTTTTTAGCGCTAGCCGAGGCAAAATTTTTGCGTTAAAATGTATCGCTAGCCGGATTTAACGTTATGCAATGCGTTTGTTAGGCGAGGGTCCACTGTATATGTTAATATATACCAGGAAAGTACTCAAGGGCCTGGTCCCAAATCTGCACACTGCCATAACAACATACTGGAGGAGAGATATGGGAGGAAGTTCAAAATAAACCCATTGAGAAGCAGGGGTGCAGTTGGGACAATAAGGAAACACTGTCTCAACATTCAGGGTCCCAGACTGTTCAATATCTTACCAGAAGATATCAGAAATACGGCTGGAACAAGGGTAGAAACCTTCAAGAGGAAACTGGACGAGTTTCTTCACCATGTACCAGATCAACCAGGTTGTGATGGATATGTGGAGCAGTGAGCCTCCAGCAGTAACAGCCTGGTTGACTAGGCAAGCACCAGACGCACCTGGCGCATGGCGGGGCTCCGAGAGTAGTGAAACCCTCGAAACTCTTCAAAGGTATGTCAGAGTTATGCTACAGCTCAGATGCCCCTCCAAATGCAGTATCCCCACCCTTCCTACAGATTGCCAGCACAGTACTTCCCACCTCCAGGACTTAAATCTGGCTAACTAGTTTCCCTGAATTCCTTCATAAATGTTACCATGCTCACTCCAACAGCATGTTAGGTCATAAAAATCACTTATTGCCTCCACTCCTATCTGACAAGCTCACACATACTTGGTGGATGTCCAACTTCACATACAAAACTTCCTTTATATCCCTTTCCCCTCCCTCCAACATCTCCTAGGACTACCCCTCCTTCTCTCCACTACAGATTACACAACCTCTAAGTCATCTTACTTTGCTCCATCCTCTCTAAATGTCAGAACCACCTCCATAGCCCCCTCAGCCCTCTGGCTAACATTTTAGTAACCCAGCACCTCGTCTCCAAATTATGATCTCTGCATTATATTCATGCCTCACATTGCCCTCGCATGTCCATTGCCTCCAGCCTTCTTCTCGCTGCAGCGTTCACAACCCATGCTTCATTATCATATAAGCGTGTTGGTACCATTGACATACCTAGGGCATTATATGCCTCGTACCCATCTTGTGGAAGGCCGGTCAATTTGGTTCATGGCACTGTCCCTCATTTGTTGAACTGCAGCACATCTTTGGATGAAAGAGCTTCCAGGACCTGGAGTGGCATGTGACTTTATTGAAGAGGGGTTCAGGTTGTTGTACAGTGGACTCTTGGTTATCGACTGATCCGGTTCCACTTATCGGCTAACTCGGTTATTGGCCGGTTTCTCGCTCTCCGGTTATCGGTCATTATTTCACTTTTCGGCCGTATGATACTCGTCAACCCACCGCTGCCAGCCGCTCGCATGTCAGTCTGGCTGTGTGTCTGGGCGAGTGAGGAAGCTTCTGCTCATTCATCCAAACATTTCGCTATAATCCATTGATTTTGGTGGCTATTTATTAAGAGCAACTGCGAAATAAGTAACCATGGCCCCCAAAGAAAGTTCCTTTGGTAAAGAAAGTGAGAAACATAATGGAATTTAAGAAAGAAATTGTAGCAAAGTACAAGAGTGGTGGTGGTGGTAGAGGGTGGTAGTGATAGTGGTACAGGGTGGTAGTGGTTGTGATGGTGGTAGATGGTGGTAATGATGGTGGTAGAGGGTAGTAGTGAGGGTGGTAGTGGTTGTGATGGTGGTAGAGGATGGTAGTGATAGTAGTTGTGATGGTGGTAGGGGGTGGTTGTGGTTGTGATGGTGATAGAAGGCAGTTGGTTGTGATGGTGGTAGAGGATGGTAGTGGTTGTGATTGTGGTAGAGGGTGGTAGTGATGGTGGTAGTGGTTGTGATGGTGGTACAGAGTGGTTGTGGTTGTGATGGTGGTAGAGGAAAGTAGTGATGGTGGTAGAGGGTGGTAATGATGGTGGTAGAGGGTGGTAGTGATGGTGGTAGTGGTTGTGATGGTGGTAGAGGGTGGTTGTGGTTGTGATGATGGTAGTGATTGTGATGATGGTAGAGGGTGGTTGTGGTTGTGATGGTGGTAGAGGATGGTAGTGGTTGTGATGGTGGTAGAAGGTGGTAGTGGTTGTGATAGTGGTAGTGGTTGTGATGGTAGAGGGTGGTAGTGGTTGTGATGGTGGTAGTGGTTGTGATGGTGGTAGTGGTTGTGATTGTGGTAGAGGGTGGTAGTGATTGTGGTAGAGGGTGGTAGTGATGGTGGTAGCAGTTATGATGGTGGTAGAGGGTGGTAGTGATGTTGATAAAGGGTGGTAGAGGGTGGTAGTGGTTGTGATGGTGGTAGAGGGTGGTAGTGGTTGTGATGGTGGGAGAGGGTGGTAGTGGTTACGATGGTGGTAGTGGTTGTGATGGTGGTAGAGGGTGGTAGTGATTGTGGTAGAGGATGGTTGTGATGGTGGTAGTGGTTGTGATGGTGGTAAAGGGTGGTAGTGATGGTGGTAGTGATTGTGATGGTAGTAGAGGGTGGTAGTGGTTGTGATGGTAGTAGAGGGTGGTAGTGGTTGTGATGCTGGTAGAGGGTGGTAGTGATGGTGGTAGAGGGTGGTAGTGATGGTGGTAGAGGGTAGTAGTGGTTATGGTGGTAGAGGGTAGTAGTGGTGATGGTGGTAGAGAGTAGAGCTGCAAGACCTTCATCTGGAACAGCAACACACCATAGCTGAGGAAATTGCTTCAGAGGAGGAGGAAGAGAGAGGGGAGAATGTGCCTTCAGTAATTAAGGACATGTGTGCTAAGTGGAGTGAGTTGCAGGGGTACAGTGACTCTAGAGCCTCTCTCTTCCTCCCTGTCTTCCATAAGTCAAGAAGAGTCTTTAAGGTATGTAATACCGATTTAATTATTCATGTAGTTATTTTATTTTGTTCTCATTGTTTTATGTATGTAAAACTATAATTAATCTTTAAAAAAATACTTTTTTGTGAATATTTTTGGGTGTTTGGAACAGATTAATTGTATTTACATTAATTCTTGTGGGAAATATTATTTCCGTTTTCAGCTATTTTAGTTTTAGGCCAAGCTTTTGGAGCGGATTATGACCGATAACCGAGGATCCACTGTATATGCAAATTCCCATAATTAAATGTCCCAAGAATAGAATTTGCGTGTTTCAGGTGTCCGTTAACTGTGATTTAGGTTCTCACATTTCCCAACTGGTGTCATTTCTGGATCTGCACTAGAGTCAAAACCAGCATTGACAGCTTCAGTGATGACTCCAGTGTTACCACCAGCTTCCCTATAATTATCCACACTGTAGAGCCAGCAGGGTCACTAGCACTGCCATCACCAGTACTGGTGATGACCATCAAAATCTGCACCAGTATCAGCTCCAGACCCTCTATGGTCTCTGGTATCAGCCCCAGTTTCAGTACTGGAAGCCAGGATGTGCATGCTATCATCAAGGATTTCTATGGTGGTGTCATTTCTGTTATCGTGTCCACTAGTGGCATGTACCAGATGGATCAAGGTCTCTGACAGGTTTGCATGGTCAAGCAAGCCAGACATGAATGGCTCCTTGTTTGATATAGGGATGCAATCTTTAATCCTTAAACTTTCTCACATATCCAAGAGATAATGATATGTATTATACAGTGGACCCCCAGTATTCGATGACATCGGTATTCGATAAATCCGGTATTCGATGCATTATATCGCAAAAATTTTGCCTCGGTATCTGATCGAAAACCCGGTATTCAATACGATTCGTACGAGACGTGTCCACATGTGGCCTGAACTGCCCCATGTGTACCAGTGTTTATAAGCCAGCCAGTGTGCGCGCATCTAAGGATACATTCGGTACATTGCACATTATCACTGTTTTTGGTGCTTGTTTCTGCAAAATAAGTCACCATGGGCCCCAAGAAAGCTTCTAGTGCCAACCCTTCGAGAAAAAAGGTGCTAATGACTATTGAAATGAAGAAAGAGATAATTGTAAAGTACGAAAGTGGAGTGCTTGTGTCGGAGCTGGTCAGGTTGTATAATAAACCCCAATCAACCATCTCTACTATAGTGACCAGGAAAACGGCAATCAAGGAAGCTGTTCTTGCAAAAGGTGCAACTGTGATTATGAAACAGCGACCGCAAGTGTTAGAAAATGTTGAGAGACTGTTATTGGTGTGGATAAAGGAAAAACAGATAGCAGGAGATAGCATCTCTCAAGCGATCATTTGTGAAAAGGCTAGGCAGTTGCATGACGATTTGGTAAAGAAATTGCCTGCAACTAGTGCTGATGTGAGTGAATTTAAGGCCAGCAAAGGTTGGTTTGAAAGATTTAAGAATCGTAGTGGCATACATAGTGTGATTAGGCATGGTGAGGCTGCCAGTTCGGACCAAAAAGCAGCTGAAAAATATGTGAAGGAATTCAAGGATTACATAGACAGTGAAGACTTGAAACCTGAACAAGTGTTTAATTGCAATGAAACAGGCCTGTTTTGGAAGAAAATGCCAAGCAGGACCTACATTACTCAGGAGGAAAAGGCACTCCCAGGACATAAGCCTATGAAAGACAGGCTTACTCTGTTGATGTGTGCCAATGCTAGTGGTGATTGCCAAGTGAAGCCTTTATTGGTGTATCACTCTGAAACTCCCAGAGTGTTCAGGAAAGACAATGTCCTCAAGGCTAATTTGTGTGTGCTGTGGAGGGCAAACAGTAAGGCATGGATCACTAGGGACTTTTTCTATGACTGGTTACACCATGCATTTGCCCCCACTGTGAAAAATTACCTAATTGAAAAGAAATTAGACCTTAAGTGCCTCCTGGTATTAGACAATGCCCCTGGTCATCCTACAGACTTGGCAGAGCGACTTTCTGGGGACATGAGCTTCATTAAGGTCAAGTTTTTGCCTCCTAATACCACTCCTCTTCTGCAGCCCATGGACCAGCAGGTCATTTTCAACTTCAAGAAACTGTACACAAAAGCTGTTTCAAAAGTGCTTTGTAGTGACCACAGAAACTCAACTGACTCTAAAAGAGTTTTGGAAGGATCACTTTAATATCCTCAATTGTGTAAACCTTATAGGTATGGCTTGGGAGGGAGTGACTAAGAGGACCTTGAACTTTGCTTGGAAAAAACTGTGGCCAGAATGTGTAGACAAAAGGGATTTTGAAGGATTTGAGGCTAACCCTGAGAAGCCTATGCCAGTTGAGGAATCCATTGTGGCATTGGGGAAGTCCTTGGGGTTGGAGGCTAGTGGGGAGGATGTGGAAGAGTTGGTGGAGGAGAACAATGAAGAACTAACCACTGATGAGCTGCTAGATCATCTTCAATAGCAAGAGGCCACACCTGCGGAAACTGCTTCAGAGGAGGGGATAGAGAAATTGAAGAAGTTGCCTACTTCACAGATTAAGAAAATGTGTGGAATGTGGCTTAAAGTGCAAACCTTTTTTGATGACACTCACCCTAACACAGCTATTGCAAGCCGTGCTGGTGACTAGTACACTGACAATGTTGTGAAACACTTGAGGAATGTCATAAAGGAAAGGGAGGTACAGGCCACTATGGACAGATATGTTGTGTGACAGAAGTCTAGTGACTCAAGCTGGTCCTAGTGGCATTAAAAGAAGAAGGGAAGTATCCCCAGAAAAGGACTTGCTACCTCAAGCCCTAATGGAAATGGATTCCCCTTCTAAACACTAACACCTCTCCCCTCCTCCCATCCCATCAATCATCACCAGATCTTCATTAAAGGTAAGTGTCAATTATTCTATTGTTATTGTTGTTATTGTAATTATTCTATTGCATTAAACTTAATATTTCATGTAGTAAAAATTTTGTTTTTCATACTTTTTAGCATCTTGCATGGATTAATTTGATTTCCATTATTTCTTATGAGGAAAATTGATTCGCTTTTTGATATTTTCGGTATTCGATGAGCTCTCAGGAATGAATTAATATCGAATACCGGGGGTCCACTGTATTTCATTCCTAATACAGTGGACCCCCGCCTTACGATGGCATTGCGTTACGTTAAATCCGCCATACATTTTAATGCAAAAATTTTGCCTCGCCTCACGTGATTTGTCTGGGACGCGTCCCACGCGTGGCCTCAGCTGCCCTGTGCGTGCCAGAGTTTACAAGCCAGCCAGTGTGGTCGCATCCACACATACATTCGGTACATTTCATGTTATCACAGTGTTTTTAGTGATTGTACCTGCAAAATAAGTCACCATGGGCCCCAAGAAAGCTTCTAGTGCCAACCCTGCGGGAAAAAGGGTAAAAATTACCATGGAAATGAGGAAAGAGATAATTGCTAAGTACGAAAGAAGAAGGGAAGTAACCCCGGAAAAGGATTTGATACCTCAAGTCCTAATGGAAGGGGGATTCCCCTTCTAAACAATAACATCTTCCACACACTCCTCCTCCCATCCCATCAATCATATTGTATTCTTAGTAGAGTATTATATTTGTGCATGTCTTCTTAAGTTTGTGTGTATTAAAATTAATATTTCATGTGGTAAAAATTTTTTTTTTTCATACTTTGTGGTGTCTTGCACGGCTTAATTTGATTTCCATTATTTCTTATGAGGAAAATTAATTCGTCATATGATGGTTCCGTCTTACGATGAGCTCTCATGAATGGATTAATATCGCAAGGCGGGGGTCCACTGTATCTCCATTAGACTGACCAGTACAGTTGATGTATCCCAGTTCTGCATGTCTGACAGTATACAAGTACCATCCAACTTATGACCAAGCTTGGTTCCGACCAACTGGTCGCAAGTCAAAATGGACACAAGTCAAACCTTTGAAAATTATCAACATACCGGCATATTGTCAAACCTTTGCTATATAAAGTATACCTACATAGTACTGTAATGTACAATCATTATTTTACTCTTTTTGCCATAATTTACTTCAATTGATATATTTTAATCATTTATGTACTGTATATTATGTATACATGGTAGTGGACTGAATTGTAAATTTTACATCTCATACAGTATCATATGTTACTGTTATCTTTAACCCTTAAACCGTCCAAACAGATTGACGTTCAAATGCGTAGTGCTACAAAAGTAGATCTACTTTTTTTTACATATTTTCAAATATAACAAAAAAAAATGTAGATAAAAGTTTTTTACACGTTTTCAAATGTAAAACAAAAAAGATCTACATTTTTTACATACTTTCAGATGTTGAAAAAACGTATATATACGTTTGGACCATTTAAGGGTTAAGTATTGTCGACACAGTGGAATGGGAAAATACCACTGGTAGTGTCATACTGCCAGAATGTCCTATAACCTATGCCTAAGTAAAGAGAAACAGCTCTGAAACATGTGTAATACGTATTCAGCTGGCTAGCCGGCTGGCTTGGTGGCTGGCTGGCTGGCTGGCTGGCTGGCTGGGTCTGGCTGGCTGGGTCTGGCTGGCTGGCTGGGTCTGGCTGGCTGGCTGGGTCTGGCTGGCTGGCTGGGTCTGGCTGGCTGGCTGGGTCTGGCTGGCTGGCTGGGTCTGGCTGGCTGGCTGGGTCTGGCTGGCTGGCTGGGTCTGGCTGGCTGGCTGGGTCTGGCTGGCTGGCTGGGTCTGGCTGGCTGGCTGGGTCTGGCTGGCTGGGTCTGTCTGTCTGTCTCTCTCTCACAGGTACACATAAATAAAGTTATCATAGTATAAATTACCTAGGATAACCAAAAAAAATCCAGACAGAGTGCTATACAGTGGGTCTGTGCTCCAGTTCTCTAAATTAATAATTATTATTATTACAATAATACTATTTTTTTTATTATTTTTTTATTGTCACACTGGCCGATTCCCACCAAGGCAGGGTGGCCCGAAAAAGAAAAACTTTCACCATTATTCACTCCATCACTGTCTTGCCAGAAGGGTGCTTTACACTACAATTTTTAAACTGCAACATTAACACCCCTCCTTCAGAGTGCAGGCACTGTACTTCCCATCTCCAGGACTCAAGTCCGGCCTGCCGGTTTCCCTGAACCCCTTCATAAATGTTACTTTGCTCACACTCCAACAGCACGTCAAGTATTAAAAACCATTTGTCTCCATTCACTCCTATCAAGCACGCTCACGCATGCCTGCTGGAAGTCCAAGCCCCTCGCACACAAAACCTCTTTTACCCCCTCCCTCCAACCTTTCCTAGGCCGACCCCTACCCCGCCTTCCTTCCACTACAGACTGATACACTCTTGAAGTCACTCTGTTTCACTCCATTCTCTCTACATGTCCGAACCACCTCAACAACCCTTCCTCAGCCCTCTGGACAACAGTTTTGGTAATCCCACACCTTCTCCTTGCTTCAAAACTATGAATTCTCTGCATTATATTCACACCACACATTGCCCTCAGACATGACATCTCCACTGCCTCCAGCCTTCTCCTCGCTGCAACATTCATCACCCATGCTTCACACCCATATAAGAGCGTTGGTAAAACTATACTCTCTTACATTCCCCTCTTTACCTCCAAGGACAAAGTTCTTTGTCTCCACATACTCCTAAGTGCACCACTCGCCCTTTTCCCCTCATCAATTCTATGATTCACCTCATCTTTCATAGACCCATCCGCTGACACGTCCACTCCCAAATATCTGAATACGTTCACCTCCTCCATACTCTCTCCCTCCAATCTGATATCCAATCTTTCATCACCTAATCTTTTTGTTATCCTCAACCTTATTCTTTCCTGTATTCACTTTTAATTTTCTTCTTTTGCACACCCTTCCAAATTCATCCACCAATCTCTGCAACTTCTCTTCAGAATCTCCCAAGAGCACAGTGTCATCAGCAAAGAGCAACTGTGACAACTCCCACTTTATGTGTGATTCTTTATCTTTTAACTCCACGCCTCTTGCCAAGACCCTCGCATTTACTTCTCTTACAACCCCATCTATAAATATATTAAACAACCACGGTGACATCACACATCCTTGTCTAAGGCCTACTTTTACTGGGAAATAATTTCCCTCTTTCCTACATACTCTAACTTGAGCCTCACTATCCTCGTAAAAACTCTTCACTGCTTTCAGTAACCTACCTCCTACACCATACACCTGCAACATCTGCCACATTGCCCCCCTATCCACCCTGTCATACGCCTTTTCCAAATCCATAAATGCCACAAAGACCTCTTTAGCCTTATCTAAATACTGTTCACTTACATGTTTCACTGTAAACACCTGGTCCACACACCCCCTACCTTTCCTAAAGCCTCCTTGTTCATCTGATATCCTATTCTCCATCTTACTCTTAATTCTTTCAATATTAACTCTATGCTATGCTATAGATTCTAGGTAAGACCCCAAGAAGGGGTGAGCGGGGAAGACTGGATAGACGAAGACTAGATCTTGAGAGGAGTGTCCTTAGTCTTAGAGAAAGAGCCAGGGCTTGACCCAGCAGCCGAGCTGAACGTGAAGGAGTTTTGCAGGAATGAGCTTGAGAGTCAGGATACGCGGGCATGCTTGATCGATGACACGGGAGCACTGCTGTGTGCATCTCATCAGCGCGAGGTGTTGACTGGCTTGTGATTGGTGGAGACTGGCGAGAGGCAGGCTGGAGGCGGCAGCTAGTGATCACGTGACTTCTTATGTGCGATCATACCACGTAATGAGGGAGCCGTTTGTGATTCTTCTATATGCTGATTTTGAGAGCAGGACAAGTTCTACCAAGTGCTGTTTGTCATTGCCTAGGTCTTCTAGTAAGGTGTTGGTGGTATGTGGGTCGGTTCCTGGTGCAACAGTGTACTTGACGCGGCCATCTCCTATGCTGTATATAGCTTGGCCTGCATACCGGGTGAGGCAGTCTGGTTTGCATGTGTACAGGGTGAGAGGTGCTGTGGTTCTGAGGTTCAGGTCTTCTCCCGTTGTTTCTAGTGGGTGTGGAGTTTCTTGTGGACGACTCACAGGTGGATGTATTTTAGCTTTTTTTGCCTTTGGTGACTGAGGTGGAGATTCAAGGTGTAGGTTGGCAGAGGTGGCAGCGGTCTCGGGTAGATCAGGTGAGGCTGCTGATTGGTCAGTGGCTATGGTGGAGTTAGTTGTTGTTTTTGTTGTTGTTGTTGTATCTTGCGTTGTATCTTGTGTTGTGGTTATTGGAGTGGTAATGTTTTCTGGTGCTTGGGTGAGCTTGATTATGTCAGCAGAAGCTGGAGAGTCTGGGAAGGTGAATGCCGGCATGTTATTTAGTCTGAAGAGTTTGTTGATGGTAGTGTTGAAGGAGCCTGGTGCTGCCATGTTGTGCATGTGAGCATACAGTAAGCAGTACTGTATTTTTGTTGAGTCACATGCTGGTTGGAGATACTGGTGGTGGAGAGCTGGGTTGATTTCAGGAGTTTGGTGGTGTCAGCCTGCAGTTTTGTGATAGCTGCAGACATGGGTGATCTGGATGGAGACTTCTTCTGATCTGCTTCTATGTTCTTTTTGATGATATCACAACGGGTGGGACATTTTGCTGCGAGAGTGTGGTGGTTATTCTTGCAGTTTAGACACTTGAGAGTAGCAGTGGAAGAGCATGTCCTAGAGTCGTGACCCTCATTACCACAGGTGGAACAGAATTTCTTGTCTTTTGTAGGGCGGTCTTTTGTTGAGTGGAGGTAAGAAAAACAGGTCCAGCATTGAGAGACGTGGTGGTAATGTTCAGCTTCAATGTTGCAGGCGTTGATAAAATAATAGTAGATGGCTAGTCCCTCAGCCATCTCTTGGGAAGCCATTGTGACGTCAGTAAAAGTGATCTTGAGCATTGAAGAGGCCGTGGGAATCTTGTTAATGTTTTCCACGGTGGCCCAAGGGTTCTGGTCTTCGACAGATTGTTTGAGGTCTTCGATGGTCTGAGAAGTGATCAGCTTGTCCAGGCGCTTCAGAAAGACAGTCCTCTAAGCCCTTAAGGCTGGGGAGGACGTGATTCTGTAGCCACGTTCTTGTAGTGTAGTTAGGGCAGTTCCAGTCAGTAGTTTCTCGGCCTCCACATCGTCCTCACAGACGATGATGAAGGATTCTTGGAGGGAAAGCATCGTGTTGACCTTGATGTTCAAGCAACTGACAGTTACAGCAAGGACAAGCTTGGTGGAGTCGTTGATCAAACCACTGGTAGGTTTAATCTTGACTCTGTTGGAGTAACTCATCTTGAGATCTTGATGTGGGTAATCGGTGAGGTAGAGGTTCCCCTCCCGAATGGGGATCGCAGGGACACTACTTGAGGAGCGACTGTGACTTGCCAGTAGCAAGGCCAGCAGTGCAATCATAATAACTTTACCATACACTGTACCAGGTATACTCAACAGGCTTATCCCCCTATAATTTTTGCACTCTCTTTTGTCCCCTTTGCCTTTATACAAAGGAACTATGCATGCTCTCTGCCAATCCCTAGGTACCTTACCCTCTTCCATACATTTATTAAATAATTGCACCAACCACTCCAAAACTATATCCCCACCTGCTTTTAACATTTCTATCTTTATCCCATCAATCCCGGCTGCCTTACCCCCTTTCATTTTACCTACTGCCTCACGAACTTCCCCCACACTCACAACTGGCTCTTCCTCACTCCTACAAGATGTTATTCCTCCTTGCCCTATACACGAAATCACAGCTTCCCTATCTTCATCAACATTTAACAATTCCTCAAAATATTCCCTCCATCTTCCCAATACCTCTAACTCTCCATTTAATAGCTCTCCTCTCCTATTTTTAACTGACAAATCCATTTGTTCTCTAGGCTTCCTTAACTTGTTAATCTCACTCCAAAACTTTTTCTTATTTTCAACAAAATTTGTTGATAACATCTCACCCACTCTCTCATTTGCTCTCTTTTTACATTGCTTCACCACTATCTTAACCTCTCTCTTTTTCTCCATATACTCTTCCCTCCTTGCATCACTTCTACTTTGTAAAAACTTCTCATATGCTAACTTTTTCTCCCTTACTACTCTCTTTACATCATCATTCCACCAATCGCTCCTCTTCCCTCCCGCACCCACTTTCCTGTAACCACAAACTTCTGCTGAACACTCTAACACTACATTTTTAAACCTACCCCATACCTCTTCGACCCCATTGCCTATGCTCTCATTAGCCCATCTGTCCTCCAATAGCTGTTTATATCTTACCCTAACTGCCTCCTCTTTTAGTTTATAAACCTTCACCTCTCTCTTCCCTGATGCTTCTATTCTCCTTGTACCCCATCTACCTTTTACTCTCAGTGTAGCTACAACTAGAAAGTGATCTGATATATCTGTGGCCCCTCTATAAATATGTACATCCTGAAGTCTACTCAACAGTCTTTATCTACCAATACATAATCCAACAAACTACTGTCATTTCGCCCTACATCATATCTTGTATACTTATTTATCCTCTTTTTCTTAAAATATGTATTACCTATAACTAAACCCCTTTCTATACAAAGTTCAATCAAAGGGCTCCCATTATCATTTACACCTGGCACCCCAAACTTACCTACCACACCCTCTCTAAAAGTTTCTCCTACTTTAGCATTCAGATCCTCTACCACAATTACTCTCTCACTTGGTTCAAAGGCTCCTATACATTCACTTAACATCTCCCAAAATCTCTCTCTCTCCTCTACATTCCTCTCTTCTCCATGTGCATACACGCTTATTATGACCCACTTTTCGCATCCAACCTTTACTTTAATCCACATAATTCTTGAATTTACACATTCATATTCTCTTTTCTCCTTCCATAACTGATCCTTCAACATTACTGCTACCCCTTCCTTTGCTCTAACTCTCTCAGATACTCCAGATTTAATCCCATTTATTTCCCCCCACCGAAACTCTCCTACCTCTTGTTTCGCTTAGGGCCAGGACATCCAACTTCTTTTCATTCATAACATCAGCAATCATCTGTTTCTTGTCATCTGCACTACATACACGCACATTCAAGCATCCCAGTTTTATAAAGTTTTTCTTCTTCTCTTTTTTAGTAAATGCCTACAGGAGAAGGGGTTACTAGCCCATTGCTCCCGGCATTTTAGTCGCCTCATACGACACGCATGGCTTACAGAGGAAAGATTCTTTTCCACTTCCCCATGGACAATAGAAGAAATAAAGAACAAGAGGAGCTATTTAGAAAAAGGAGAAAAACCTAGATGTACGTATATATATATGCATGTGCGTGTCTATGAAGTGTGACCTAAGTGTAAATAGGAGTGGCAAGATATCCCTGTTATCTAGCGTGTTTATGAGACAGAAAAAGAAGCCAGTCGTAGGTTGGTAGACAGCAACCACCCAGGGAGGTACTACCATTCTGCCAAGTGAGTGTAAAACGAAAGCCTGTAATGTTTTACATGATGGTAGGATTGCTGGTGTCTTTTGTCTGTCTCATAAATATGCAAGATTACAGGTACGTCTTGCTACTTCTACTTGTGCAAGAAAGGTATAAAATACCAACAATATAAAAGTTAAGACACGTGTGCAACATCTGGATATCTTTATTGTAGACGTTTCGCCATCCAGTGGCTTTATCAATACAGATTCTAGGACATAATAGGAAGACAGTAGAACTATATACAAAAGATCTTCTTGCCAGTCTTCTTGCCTTTGCTCCAGATTCTCCTCCACCGTGATGCTGTGAACACTAACTCCAAGGCTGAGGGACTGATTACCTCATCTTTTGTATATAGTTCTACTGTCTTCCTATTATGTCCTAGAATCTGTATTGATAAAGCCACTGGATGGCGAAACGTCTACAATAAAGATATCCAGATGTTGCACATGTGTACTTCTACTTACACTTAGGTCACACTAAACATACATGTACACGTTTATTTATACACACTCGTCTGAGTTTTCTTTGATTTTATCGTAGTTCTTGTTCTAATTACTTTTCCTTTTATATCCATGGGGAAGTGGAATAAGAATCTTTCCTCCGTAAGCCATGCGTGTTGTAAAAGTCAACTAAAATGCCGGGAAAAATGGGCTAGTAACCCCTTTTCCTGTAAAAATTACTAAAAAGAATAAGAAGAAAATTGTCAAAGTGGGAAGTCTGAATGTGCATGGATGTTGTGCAAATGATAAGAAAGAGATGATTGTGGATGTTATGAATGAGAAGAAGCTGGATGTCCTGGCTTTAACCCTTTGACTGTCGCGGCCGTACATATACGTCTTACGAGGTACCGTGTTTGACGTATATATACTCATGAATTCTAGCGGCTTCAAATCAAGCAGGAGAAAGCTGGTAGGCCCACATGTGAGAGAATGAGTCTGTGTGGTCAGTGTGCACCATATAAAAAAAATCCTGGAGCACGCAGTGCATAATAAGAAAAAAAAAACTCCGACCGTTTTTTTTAATTAAAATGCCGACTTTGTGGTCTATTTTCGTATAGTATTTATGGTTGTTTTCTCGTTTTCTTGGTCTCATTTGATAGAATGGAAAACATATTATAGAAATTGAGGTGATTTTGATTGATTTTACTATAAAAAGAACCTAGAAATGGAGCTCAAAGTAGGGGAAATGTTTGATTTTTGCCAATGTTCAGAAGTAAACAAATGATGCCATTGTCCAATAAATGTCCAACTAGCCATTCTAATATGCAGTCATGAATGGGTTTATGTTATTTATACAATTATTTCAGTATTGCAATAGTCTACATAATAGTAAGTCTTCTATTTTTTGTTTGAATAAAAATTCAAAATAGAAAGCAAGAGTAATATCAGAGGGGCCTGGAGACATGACTGATGAACAAAGAAAATGTTGTTTTAGAGCCAGGAATGTCTGCATTGTTCATTCTGGACCTTATTTTGAAATTGTCATATTTTTTTATTTTTCGTGAAATTGGCCAAATTGCAAATTTCTGACCACATTATTAGGTAGTTGAAATCGGTAAATGGGCACTTTCTTATACTCAATCGATAGAAAAAATGGAGTTCTAAAGAAATAGCTATGAGGTTGGGCAACTGGGACAATGGAATTAGCCGAAAATAGGGCTAACTTCGTGAGAGCATAATTCCGTCAGTTTTCCATCAAATTTTGTTTTTTTGGTGTCATTACAATCGGGAAAAGATTCTCTATCATTTCATAAGAAAAAATATTTATTTTTTTTTTTAAATTTTGCGACACCAGGAGACACCTCAGGATTGGGGGTTGCGACAGTCAAAGGGTTAAGTGAAACAAAGCTGAAGGGGGTGGGTGAGTTTCAGTGGAGAGGAATAAATGGGATTAGGTCAAGGGTTTCTAATAGAGTTAGAGCTAAAGAAGGAGCAGCAAAAGAGGGACTATAAATGTATTAATTCAAGGATTATGTGGAGTAAAATAAAGGTTGGATGTGAGACATGGGTTATTGTAAGCGTTTATGCACCTGGAGAAGAGAGAAGTATAGAGGAGAGAGAGAGAGAGATTTTGGGAAATGTTGAGTAATTGCGTGGGGAGTTTTGAACCAAGTGTGAGAGTACTTGTGGTTGGGGATTTTAATGCTAAAGTGGGAAAAATTGTTTTGGAGGGAGTAGTAGGTAAATTTGGGGTGCCAGGGGTAAATGAAAATGGGGAGCCTTTAATTCAGCTATGTGTAGAAAGAGGTTTGGTAATAAGTAATACATATTTTATGAAAAAGAGGATAAATAAATATACAAGGTATGATGTAGCACATAATGAAAGTAGTGTGTTAGAATATGTATTGGTGGATAAAGGGTTGATGGGTAGGCTCCAGGATGTGCACGTTTATAGAGGGGCAACTGATATATCGGATCATTATCTAGTTGTAGATACAGTTAGAGTAAGAGGTAGATGGGATAAGAGGAAAATGGCAACAACAAGTAAGAGGGAGGTGAAAGTGTATAAACTAAGGGAGGAGGAAGTTCGGGTGAAATATAAGCAACTATTGGCAGAAAGGTGAACTGGTGCAGGTATGAGTAGTGGGGGGGAGGGGTTGAAGAGGGTTGTAATAGTTTTAAAAATGCAGTATTAGAATGAGGGGCAGAAGTTTGTGGTTATAGGAGGGTGGGTGCAGGAGGAAAGAGGAGTGATTGGTGGAATGATGAAGTAAAGGGCGTGATAAAAGAGAAAAAGGTAGCTTATGAGAGGTTTTTACAAAGCAGAAGTGTTATAAGAAGAGTAGAGTATATGGAGAGTAAAAGAAAGGTGAAGAGAGTTGTGAGAAAGTGCAAAAGGAGTGCGGATGATAATGTGGGAAAGGTACTGTCAAGGAATTTTAATGAAAATAAAAAAAAAATTTGGAGTGAGTTAAACGAGTTAAGAAAGCCTAGGGAACAAATGGATTTATTAGCTAAAAACAGAGAAGGGGAGTTAGTAGATGGGGAGATGGAGGTTTTGGGTAGATGGCGAGAATATTTTGAGGAACTTTTAAATGTCGACGAAGAAAGGGAGGCGGTAATTTCATGCACTGGCCAGGGAGGTATATCATCTTTTAGGAGTGAAGAAGAGCAGGATGTAAGTGTGGGGGAGGTGCATGAGGCATTATGTAGAATGAAAGGGGGTAAAGCAGCTGGAACTGACGGGATCATGACAGAAATGTTAAAAGCAGGGGGGATATAGTGTTGGAGTGGTTGGTATTTTTGTTTAGTAAATGTATGAAAGAGGGGAAGGTACCTAGGGATTGGCGGAGAGCGTGTATAGTCCCTTTATATAAAAGGAAGGGGGACAAAAGAGATTGTAAAAATTATAGAGGAATAAGTTTACCAAGTATACAGTAGACCCTCGACCAACGATGGCATCGTCTTAACGTTAAATCCGACTAGCGATACATTTTAACGAAAAAATTTTGCCTCGACTAGCACTAAAAAACTCGACCAACACGATTCGTTCCGTTTGAGACACTTCCACTTCTGGCCTGAGCGCGCCAGTGTTTACAAGCTAGCCAGCCACCGCGGTCCCATCCAAACATACAGTTGGAACATTTCATATTATCACAGCGTTTTTAGTGATTGCACCTGCAAAATAAGTCACCATGGGCCCCAAGAAAGCTTCTAGTGCCAACCCTACAGCAAAAGGGATGAGAATTACTATGGATATGAAGAAAGAGATCATTGCTAAGCATGAAAGTGGAGTGCGTGTCTCTGAGCTGGCCAGGTTGTACACAAAACCCCAATCAACCATCGCTACTATTGTGGACAAGAAAACGGCAATCAAAGAAGCTGTTCTTGCCGAAGGTGCAACTTTGTTTTCAAAACAGAGGTCGCAAGTGATGGAAGATGTTGAGAGACTGTTATTGGTGTGGATAAACGAAAAACAAATAGCAGGAGATAACATCTCTCAAGTGGTCATATGTGAAAAGGCTAGGAAGTTGCATGACGATTTGATTAGAAAAATGCCTGCAACTAGTGGTGATGTGAATGAATTTAAGGCCAGCAAAGGTTGGTTTGAGAGATTTAAGAATCGTAGTGGCATACATAGTGTGATAAGGCATGGTGAGGCTGCCAGTTCGAACCAAAAAAGCAGCTGAAAAATGTGTAGGAATTCAAGGATTACATAGACAGTGAAGACTTGAAACCTGAACAAGTGCTTAATTGCGATGAAACAGGCCTGTTTTGGAAGAAAATGCCAAGCAGGACCTACATTGCTCAGGAGGAAAAGGCACTCCCAGGACATAAGCCTATGAAAGACAAGCTTACTCTGTTGATGTGTGCTAATGCTAGTGGTTATTGCAAAGTGAAGCCTTTATTGGTGTATCACTCTGAAACTCCCAGAGTGTTCAGGAAAACAATGTCCTCACGGACTTGACACCTTAAGTCCTAATGGAAGGGGATTCCCCTTCTAAACACTAACATCATCCATACACTCCCCTCCTCCCATCCCATCAATCATCACCAGATCTTCAGTAAAGATAAGTGTCATGTAATTGTACATGTCTTCTTCAGTTTGTGTGTATTAAAATTAATATTTCATGTGGTAAAAATGTTTTTTTTTAATACTTTGGGGTGTCAGGAACGGATTAATTTGATTTCCATTATTCCTTATGGGGAAAATTAACTTGACTAACGATAATTTCGACTAACGATGAGCTTTCAGGAACGGATTAATATCGTTGGTCGAGGGTCCACTGTACCAGGAAAAGTGTACGGTAAGGTTATTGAAAGAATTAGAGGTAAGACAGAGTGTACAATTACGGATGAGCAAGGGGGTTTTTAGAGTGGGTAGGGGATGTGTAGATCAAGTGTTTACATTGAAACATATATGTGAACTGTATTTAGATAAAGGTAGGGAAGTTTTTATTGCATTTATGGATTTAGAAAAGGCATATGATAGAGTGGATAGGGGAGTAATGTGGCAGATGTTGCAAGTATATGGAATAGGTGGTAAGTTACTTAATGCTGTAAAGAGTTTTTATGAGGATAGCGAGGCTCAGGTTAGGGTGTGTAGAAGAGAGACTACTTCCCGGTAAAAGTAGGTCTTAGACAGGGATGTGTAATGTCACCATGGTTGTTTAATATATTTATAGATGGGGTTGTAAAAGAAGTAAATGCTAGGGTGTTCAGGAGAGGGGTGGGATTAAATTATGGGGAATTAAATACAAAATGGGAAGTAACACAGTTACTTTTTGCTGATGATACTGTGCTTATGGGAGATTCTAAAGAAAAATTGCAAAGGTTAGTGGACGAATTTGGGAATGTGTGTAAAGGTAGAAAGTTGAAAGTGAACATAGAAAAGAGTAAGGTGATGAGAGTATCAAATGATTTAGATAAAGAAAAATTGGATATCAAATTGGGGAGGGGTAGTATGGAAGAAGTGAATGTTTTCAGATATGTATTTGGGGGTTGACGTGTCAGCGGATGGATTTATGAAGGATGAGGTTAATCATAGAATTGATGAAGGAAAAAAGGCGAGTGGTGCATTGAGGTATATCTGGAGGCAAAAAATTTTATCTACGGAGGTAAAGAAGGGAATGTATGAAAGTATAATAGTACCAACACTCTTATATGGGTGTGAAGCTTGGGTTGTAAATGCTGCAGCAAGGAGGTGGTTGGAGGCAGTGGAGATGTGCTGACTAAGAGCAATGTGTGGTGTAAATATTATGCAGAAAATTCGGAGTGTGGAAATTAGGAAAAGGTGTGGAGTTAATAAAAGTATTAGTCAGAGGGCTGAAGAGGGTTTGTTGAGGTGGTTTGGTTATTTAGAGAGAATGGATCAAAGTAGAATGACATGGAGAGCGTATATATCTGTAGGGGAAGGAAGGCGGGCTAGGGGTCATCCTCGAAGAGGTTGGAGGGAGGTGGCAAAGGAGGTTTTGTTGGCAAGGGGCTTGGACTTCCAGCAAGCGTGCGTGAGCATGTTAGATAGGAGTGAATGGAGATGAATGGTATTTGGGACCTGACGATCTGTTGGAGTGTGAGCAGGGTAATATTTAGTGAAGGGATTCAGGGAAACCGGTTATTTTATATAACCAGGCTTGAGTCCTGGAAATGGGAAGTACAATGCCTGCACTCTAAAGGAGGGGTTTGGGATATTGGCAGTTTGGAGAGATATATTGTGTATTTTTATACATACTGTATATACTTCTAAGCTGTTGTATTCTGGGCACCTCTGCAAAAACAGTGATTATGTGTGAGTGAGGTGAAAGTGTTGAATGATGATGAAAGTATTTTCTTTTTGGGGATTTTCTTTCTCTTTGGGTCACCCTGCCTCTGTGAGAGATGGCCGACTTGTTAAAAAAAAAAATAATAATATTATTAATATTAAAATATATAGTGTTCACTCATTACTTATCTTAAAGTATCTGTAGTCTTAACCCTTTGACTGTTTCGGTCATGTATATGTCTTACGAGCCACCATGTTTGATGTATTAATACGCCAAAATTCTAGCAGCTTCAAATCAAGCAAGAGAAAGCTGGTAGGCCCACATGTGAGAGAATGGGTCTGTGTGGTCAGTGTTCACCATATAAAAAAAATCAGGGAGCCAGTGGTGCATTGTGGGAATGCCATTTCAATAGTCCTTGTTCATCATGTCTAGCGGTAAGAAATGTCTGACTCCTCGGCAAATCTGGGACTCTTCTCTTCCCATGTGATCCTCTAACACAGATGGAAGTGTCAATGAAAATCAATTTCATGGTTCCGAGGAGTTTGTGACCAAAAGCATTGCCCAGGATACCAGGAAAATGAAGGAGAATGAAGAATGAAGGAGAAAGATAATTTGATAGGAAGATAGAGGGGAAGCGAGCATCCAACCCCATTGTTTTGACAGGCGGTAGGGGGAGTGAGTAATGATACAATATGTCATTTTGACAGCTGACTCAGCACATTTAGAAGTCCACACACAACACAAGCTTGCTGAAGATAATAGCAGTTATATGAAAGTGTCCAGTGACTATATATATGTGTACAGTCTGTATATATATTATAGAAACCAGAAGGAAGGAAAGAATGAATATATAAAGAATGAAGACAAAGAAAGGTAGGTAGGAAGGAATGATGACACATTTTCCTTGGATAAATACCTATCACAACTGTCTGCTACTACTATGAAGAAAACTGCTCAGATGAGGTGTTTTGTCTTTGCACATACAAAAAAATGCCCACAAAAATGCAGAGAGACACTCGTTTTATGTGTGAGGAGTGTAAAACACCATTGTGTATGAAACCATGTTTCAGAGAGTTCTACAAGCTGCAGAACTTCTAAGAACATGTCCAGTGACTGTACATTTGTATATATATTATAGAACAGTAGTAATAAAAAAATTTTTGTTTGTGTAAACAAGTTTTGTAAACAATATATTGATAATTATCTTTGTGCTCTTATTGTGTTGTATACGAGTGTATATATGTACATTGCACCTTACTTTGGTCTCACAGGCCACATAAGTTACCTGAAAAAAATGGGTGAGCGGCATTCACCGCTGTTGCCATACACGGCTTATTTTCTGCCAACTTTACGCCTCTATATCTTGGTAAGTACTGATGGCAAAAATTTTGTTTGGGGCTTTAAAAAATCAGAAAAATTATCTAAACATTTTCATAAGAAAAAATAATTTTTTTTTTCTAATATTTTTCGACACCAGGAAACACCTCAGGATTTGAGGTTTCGACAGTCAAAGGGTTAATGTAGAGTGAGAGGTGAGTAAACAAGATTAAATGAATAAACGAGAGAGAGAATGAGAGTGTAGAAGGTTTGGGAGTTTTGTTAACAATCTAGTTGTTGTTGCTAGCCTGGACATGAATGGTTTTTGTTCACTCTGTCAAGCTGCCTGGAAAAAATCTCATATTTGTTATTTTATGTGTTTATATGTTACATAGCATGTTTATTATATAATTTTGAAAAAAAATCATAGATGGATTAAGAAAAATGTCTATATTAATGTTTTATACACATTTAATGTGCCTCATAGTGATTATTATTGTGTTGTTATTATCACTATTAACCCTTTGACTGTCGCGAGCCCCTTTCTGAAACTGTCATTCTGTGTCACAAAATTTTTTTTGGGGAAAAAAAAATTTCTTATGAAATGATAGAGAATCTTTTCCCGATGGTAATGACACCAAAAGTACAATATTTGGTCGAAAAATCACAGAATTACTCTCCCGCGAAGTTAGCAGTCTCGGCGACATATACGCATCGGCGATTTCGCCAACTCATAGCTATTTCTTTACCAAACTCATAGCTATTTCTTCAGAACTCCATTTTTTCAAAATAGGGTCCAGAATAAACAATGTAGACATTCTTGGCACTAAAATAACATATCCTCTGTTCATTAGCCATGTCTCTAGGCCTCTCTTATACAGTGGACCCCCGGTTAACGATTTTAATCCGTGCAAGAGGGGTAATTGTTATGCGAAATAATCGTTATGTGAATGAATTTTCCCCATAAGAAATAATGGAAATAAAATTAATCCGTGCAAGACACCCAAAAGTATGAAAAAAAAATTTTTTTTACCACATGAATATTAATTTTAATACACACAAACTGAAAAAGGCATGCACACTTACATGACACTTACTTTTATTGAAGATCTGGTGATGATTGATGGGATGGGAGGAGGGGAGAGCATTATCTTCTTACTGTTTAGAAGGGGAATCCCCTTCCATTAGGACTTGAGGTAGTAAGTCCTTTTCTGGGGTTACTTCCCTTCTTTTTTTAATGCCACTAGGGCCAGCTTCAGAGTCACTGGACTTCTTTCGCACAAGATAGCTGTCCATAGTGGCCTGTACCTCTCGTTCCTTTATCACTTCCCTAAAGTGTTTCACAACATTGTCAGTGTACAGGTTGCCAACACGGCTTGCAATAGCTGTGTGAGGGTGATTTTCATCCATGAAGGTTTGCACTTCAAGCCACTTTGCACAGATTTCCTTTATCTTTGTAGTAGGCAACTTCTTCAATTTCTCTCTCCCCTCCTCTGAACCAGTTTCCCCAGGTCTGGCCTCTTGCTCTTGAAGTTGATCTATCAGCTCATCAGTGGTTAGTTCTTCATTGTCCTCCTCCACCAACTCTTCCACATCCTCCCCACTAACCTCCAACCCCAAGGACTTTCCCAATGCCACAATGGATTCCTCAACTGGCACAGGATTCTCAGGGTTAGCCTCAAACCCTTCAAAATCCCTTTTGTCTACACATTCTGGCCACAGTTTCTTCCAAGCAGAGTTCAAGGTCCTCTTAGTCACTTCCTCCCAAGCCTTACCTATAAGGTTTACACAATTGAGGATATTAAAGTGATCTCTCCAAAACTCTCTTAGAGTCAGTTGAGTTTCTGAGGTCATTACAAAGCACCTTTCAAACAGAGCTTTTGTGTACAGTTTCTTGAAGTTGGAAATAACCTGCTGGTCCATGGGCTGCAGGAGAGGAGTGGTATTAGGAGGCAAAAACTTCACCTTAATGAAGCTCATGTCCCCATAAAGTCGCTCTGCCACGTCTGTAGGATGACCAGGGGCATTGTCTAACACCAGGAGGCACTTAAGTTCTAATTTCTTTTCAGTTAGGTAATCTTTCACATTGGGGGCAAATGCATGGTGTAACCAGTTATAGAAAAATTCCCTAGTGACCCATGCCTTACTGTTTGCCCTCCACAGCACACACAAATTATCCTTGAGGACATTCTTTTGCCTGAACGCTCTGGGAGTTTCCGAGTGATACACTAATAAAGGCTTCACTTTGCAATCACCAGTAGCATTGGCACACATGAGAAGAGTAAGCCTGTCTTTCATAGGCTTATGTCCTGGGAGTGCCTTTTCCTCCTGAGTAATGTAGGTCCTGCTTGGCATTTTCTTCCAGAACAGGCCTGTTTCATCACAATTAAACACTTGTTCAGGTTTCAGTCCTTCAGTTTCTATATACTCCTTGAATTCCTGCACATATTTTTCAGCTGCTTTGTGGTCCGAACTGGCAGCCTCACCATGCCTTATCACACTATGGATGCCACTACGCTTCTTAAATCTCTCAAACCAACCTTTGCTGGCCTTAAATTCACTCACATCATCACTAGTTGCAGGCATTTTTTTAATTAAATCCTCATGCAACTTCCTAGCCTTTTCACATATGATCGCTTGAGAGACGCTATCTCCTGCTAGCTGTTTTTCATTTATCCACACCAATAAGAGTCTCTCAACATCTTCCATCACTTGCGATCTTTGTTTCGAAAACACAGTTAAACCTTTGGCAACAACAGCTTCCTTGATTGTCTTTTTGGTGCCCACAATAGTAGCGATGGTTGATTGGGGTTTCTTGTACAACTTGACTAGGTCGGCAATACGCACTCCACTTTCATACTTATCAATGATCTCTTTCTTCATTTCAATGGGTATCCTTACCCTTATTGGTGTACGGTTGGCACTAGAAGCTTTCTTGGGGCCCATGGTCACTTATTTTCCAGAAACACCACCGAAAACACTGTAATAATACGAAATATTCCGAGTGTATGCTTGGATGTTAGCGTGGAGGCTGCCTGGTAAACAATGGCACGGGCGGCACATGTGAGGCTGGGTGAGGGCGCACATTGGACGCGTCTCGGACGAAAATCGGTGAGCGGGTTTTTAATCGGTATGCGCGGCAAAAATTTTGCGATTAAAGTAAGCGGTATGCGAAATAATCGCTATGTGATGCCATCGTTATGCGGGGGTCCACTGTATTACTATTGCTTTCTATTTTGATTTTTTATTCATATAGAAAATACAAAATTTACTGTTATGCAGACTACTGCATTATTGTAAAAATGGTAAAAATAATATCAGTGCACTAGTGAAAGAATATTAGACTCCCCAGTTGATGTGTATTGGACGTGTGGTGTGATTTGCTTACTCTTGAACATTGGTAAAAATCTAATATTTCTGCTACTTTGAGCTCAGTTTCAAGGTCATTTTCATTGTGAAACTAATCAAAATTGTCTCTATTCCATTTTATCATGTAAGCCCATGAAAACAAGTATACAAAGATAAATACTATACGAAAATACACCTCAAAGCCGACGTTTTAATCCAAAAAAAACAGTCAGTTTTTTAACAAGTCAACCATCTCCCACCGAGGCAGGGTGACGTATATATACGACCAAAACAGTCAAAGGGTTAATTTGGCATCTTCAAGACCAATAACACACTCTTAATGATTTTAATGTGTACCTACACAGCAGCACAGGCGCAAGATGTGGAGTTTAAATCAGTTAAGTTCATATTTTATTCATTCTAGAGTGTATATCAAGCTTTTATGTTATTTATTATGTCATATTAGATGAATTTTGATAGATAAATAAGCTGTAGAGCGATAATAGCGTCATATTGAAGATGCGACGACTCTGCTTCATGTGTAATACCTGTTGGTTCATGAACGGCTCTGAGACACACGCACACAGACAGAAAGACAGACACAGGTAGACAGAAAGACAGATAAACACAGGAAGACAAATAAACAGACACAGACAGACAGACATAGATACAGACAGACAAATTCAGACAGACACAGATATACAGGCAGACAGATACAGACAGGTTTATGTGCAACACTGAAAACAAATAGAGAGTTTGAGAGTAAGAGCCTTTCTTGCCTTGCCACAATCTCAAGTTCAAGATTCAGACTTCCTCTTAGGGGCCATGGTGAAATTTACTGTCCAGTTAGTACAGTTAATACAGTATGATGCTGCTGATAGGGCAGGGTTACTCAAACTGATGCTGCCTGCATGGCACGTTGCCGCCACGAGTATCGTCAAAGTTGTACAGCAGTGTGCATCAGCCGGCCCAGCCCAGCTGCCAGATGCACGGTCATAAGTCGAGTGGACGTATTTCGAGCAGGTTGTAAGTCGGACGGTAGGTGTACACCATGATAAATCTGTCACGCTGTGGACAGTTTTCCTGGTTTTCCATAATTCTTATGGGTCTAATGCAGTTTGTGGTAGTGGTAGGTGTGACGGGGAAGTGTGGGTGGGCGGTATGGTTTGATACTAGTTGGTGATGGTGGGTGAATTTGGTGGTTGCCGGTGGTGAGTGAATTTGGTGGTGGTGGCAGGTGGATTTGGTGAATGGTGTAACAGTGTAAAGTGTACCATCAATCATCCAAAGCAAACTGGTTCTTTCTCACTATTACACTATTTTTGCTATCACCTGCTTTACAAGACATTTTTCTCCTGGTCTTTGATATACAGTGGAACCTCAAATATCGAACTTTCTTCGGTCCAGAAGGCTGTTCGAGTGCCTTTACCGAATGAATTTATTCCCATCAGGAATAATGTAAATTAGATTAGTCCATTTCAGACCCTCAAAAATACACTTATAAAAACACTTACAAAAATACACTTACATAATTGGTTGTGTTGGGAGCAGTTCGATTTTTGAGGTTCCACTGTATCCTGTCACTAAATTGTGCTAAAATTAACTTGTCATGGATTTCTATGTCTGGCAGTGGTGCACCAGGGAATTCTTAATAGGTGGCATAAGGCAGCCCTATGGTGCTCATCTGCATATACACAATTTGTAGTTTACTAAAAGTCAGCTCTTATTACTTACAATGCAGTGTTATGTGGTTTATAAAAATCCACTATGCATTGAAGAGCACCAAACTGCTACTGCAGTCTTGACTCTGTACTATACTTCTCTAGATTACATGCAATTTTATGTATATATGTGTACACATTTTATGTGATTTCCTTATTTGACTGAATCGTACATCCAGTTCGAGTTTATCACTTGTTCACTGAGTAGATCAATGACCTCTGGCTTCTCACTGTTTTTTATTTACACTTCACATACCCAGACATTGCACACCACAGCTAGTTTCCTCTTTATGGGGTGTTAGACCCTTTCAGGGTCTAGAGGCCCTCTCCTAAACTCGGTCTCAGGGTCGAAAATTTTTTTGACAAAAAAAAAAATTCTTATGAAATGATAATCTTTACCCGATCATAATGACACCAAAAGTATGAGATTTGATGGAAAACTTACGGAATTATGTTCTCGCAAAGTTAGCGGTCTCTACAATGTTTACACATCAGCGATTTCGCCCAATTTGAGCCCTATTTTCGACGAATTCCAGTGTACTAGTCGACAAAAACCATATCTATTTCACTAGAACTCCATTTTTTCTATCGAATGAGTACAAGAAACTGCCCATTTACCAATTTCAACCATCCAATAAAGTGGTCAGAAATTGGCAATGTTGCCAATTTCACACAAATTTCAGAAGATGCCAATTTCCAAGTAGGGTCAAGAATAAACAAGACAGACATTCCTGGCACTAAAATAACATTTTAGTGTTCATTAGTCACGTCCCCAGGCCCCTCTTACATCTCTTTTGCTTTCCACTTTGAATTTTTATTCTCACAAAAAATAGAAGATTTGCTGTTATGCAGACTACTGCATTAGTGTAGAAATGGTATAAATAATATCAGCGCACTTGTGAAAAAATATTAGACTCACCAGTTGATGTGTATTGGACTCTTGGCATGATTTGTTTACTTTTGAACTTTGGTGAAAATCAAACATTTCTTTTACTTTGAGCTCAGTTTCTAGGTACTTTTCATTATGAAACCAATCAAAATCATCTCAAGTTCTGTAATATGTCTTCCATTCTATAAAATGAGACCAGGAAAACTAGAATACAACCATAAATACCATGCGAAAATACACTGCAAAGTCGCTGTTTTAAACCAAAAACACTGTCAGAGTTTTTCTTTTCTCATTATGCACTGTGTGCTGCAGGATTTTTTTTTTTACTGTGCACATTGACCACATAGACCCATTCTTTCATATGTAGGCCTACCAGCTTTCTTTCACTAGATTTGAAGGCGCTAGAATTTAGGCGTACTTGTACGTCAATAACCCTGGTGTGTAAGCCGTACTAGTACGTCGGAAACCCTGAAAGGGTTAAAAGATAAAGAATCTATTACAAAGTGGGAGTTGTCATAGTTGCTTTTTACCATTCACACTGTGCTTTTGGGAGATTCTGAAGAGAAGTTGCAAAGGGTGGTGTATGTAAAAGACAGAAATGAAAAGTGAACATTTGAAAGAGCAAGGTGGTGAGAGGAACAAAAAAAAAATTAGGTAATGAAAATTGGATATCAGATTGGAAGGAGGAAGTATGGAGGAAATGAATGTGTTCAGATATTTGTCAGTAGACTTGCTGGTAGATAAGTTTACTATAGAATAGAGTGAACTGTAGAATTGAAGAAGGAAAATAAGTGGGTGGTTCATTGAGGAATTTGTGGAGACAAAGAACGTTATCTTTGAAGGCGAACAGAGGAATGTATCAGAGTTTAGTGGTACCAACACTCTTATATGGGTGTGAAGCATGGGTTGTGAATGTAGCTGCAAAGATGCAGTGGAGATGTTGTGCCTGAGAGCAATGTGTGGTGTGAGTACTATAATATGACTTGGAGGGTGAATAAATCTGTAGTGGAGGGAGGGTGGTGTAGGGGTTGTCCTAGGAAAGGTTAGAGGGAGGAGTGAAAGATAACATTAATGAAGGAATTCAGGGAAAATAGTTAGCCAGTCTTAATCCTGGAGGTGAGAAGTATAGTGCCTGCACACTGAAGGAGAGGTGAGGATTTTGTAGTCTGGAGGGGCATCTGAACTGTAATGTCAGTGCATTTCTGGCAAGACAGTGTTTCTTCTTTTTCAGGGTAGAAGATGGCCACTGTGTTAAAAAAAAATACACTGTCTTAAGCTTTCTCTCTACCTATTTTGCTTTGTTTTCCATTATTAACTTAATGGGTACTATACACTGCATAAACATTTGTAGTGTTCTGTTGCAGACTGCAGCACACATGTAACTTCACACACACGTATATTTATACCTTCATTACAGCTCTTTACCACATAATGTGGTGTAGAATTGTAATGAACTGAAAAGTGACAAAGTGGAAGGAGAGCATACATAGGCTCAGAAATAGGGTTAACTGCTGATTCGTGTTAGTTGATGAAAAGTTAAGATGCAGGACCAAGAACTAGAGCTTATTCTACACAAACTCCAATAGGTAAGTATAAGAATAATTGATAAGAGTATGTACAGTAAATGCAGAACATTTTTTACCAACCTTGTTTTAATGGAAAGTTCAGTTGAACTTTTTAAGTAATTAAAAAAAACATTTGTGCAGGTAATGATTCTTTGTGAATGTGGACATCGAAAGGCCACTCTGCAGTGCTCAGAAAATGACCGGGAATATCGCACACTGGCCACATCCCTATTGGCTTCCCAAATGCAAAATATGAATAATGGATGTTCTGTTGATCTTTCTGATTTATTTACTGCTACAGCAAGACCTGACAAACTCAGAAGGTAAGTTTTTCTTGGACTTAAAGATTAAAATTCTGTAATTATTTGCTATGTATGGTATTCACAGAAACAGTATAGGAACCCTTGTTTTTTTTTTTTTATCATGCACTATAATCTGGATAGTATATACTGCAGTAGCTTAATACTTTTTACAGATATAGAGGTACTTTTTTAACCTTTTTTTTAGGTAAAACTTTTACACTGGGAATTTTATGTTTTACAGCGATGCTTGCCTGTCTTGCATGTAATATTCTGGTGAGTAATGGAACATAAAAGTGTCATGAACACTCATCATTAGAAGGAAACCCACATGTAGACCAAGACAGGAAAACAGTGGATCTGTTGATTTCAGTTTCCTGATGAGGCTCTCAGACTGAGATCAATATGTACATATCAACTATTCTCATGTCTTTATCTGCATGTGGGTTTCCTTCTATCATTCAAGTAACTGATTGTATTTTAAAACAATTAGCTTAAATGTGTGTACATTTAGTAATAATTTTTGCAATTGATAGATTACCATGCAATGAGGAATGCCAGACAGCAGAACGTAATCGACGGTTGGCATTGGCCCTGCAGATAGAGAATCCTGAGGCACGTGAGAAGCTTGGTAACTCGAATGTTCTTTACTCTGATTTTATGAAAGAGGAGGCTCGCAAGGATCCCCAGCTGGCCAAGATGGTTCATGATGCTCTTACAGATGTGGTCATGAAGTCCAAGGAGGTATGGCAAAGGATTGTGCAGTATTAACAAGCAGTGGTAGGCAATTTACTAAATGCATTAGACCATGTTTGTAGTTAATGACATGGACTGATATTTTTGTTGTTGTCCTTTACTTTTCTGTTTAATCACTTCACATTTGTAATGCCTTCTTCACTCTGGGTGCCCCCATTCCTTGAGCTGGTGTCATTATGCAGAAACTTTGTACGCTTCAGAATATTTGGAGCATTTGTCAAAGAAATTCACAAGCTGGCTTGGCTATTGTATATAAATTCACTCATCCACTACATTCTTACTCTGAGAAACAAAACTGGAAGCAGTGTGGATTGCCTGAGCAAGTTACCCTATGCAAGGGTGGAGTTATAAGACAATACATCCTGAATATAAAGGCACAAGTAATATATAGTAGTAGTAGGTTGGTAGACAGCAACCACCCAAGGAGATACTACTGTCCTACCAAATGAGTGTGAGACAGAAACCTGTATTTGTTTTACATGATGGCAGGAGGGCTGGTGTCTTTCTTCTGTCTCATAAACACACAAGATAACAGGTATATCTTGTTACTTTTACTTAGGTCACACTACACATGCATGTACACATTTATGTATACACACTCCTCTGAGTTTTCTTTGATTTTATCTTAACCCTTTGAGGGTCGAGACCCCTGCTCACAAACTTGCTCCAGGGACAGTGAATTTAAAAAAAAAAGTATGAAATGATAGAGAATCTTTTTTCCGAAGGTAATAAAATCAAAAGCACAAAATTTGATGGGAAACTTAGGGAATCAAGTTAAGTCTCGATGATTTTTTCCACTTTGAGCCCTACTTTGAGCCAATTCCATTGTTCCAATCAACCAAACTCATAGCTGTTTATCTAGAATTCCTTTTATTCTGTTGATTACATACAAGAAACTGCCTATTTACTTCATTCAGCTACCCAATAAATTTATCAGAAATTACTAATTTTGCCATTTTCACACAAAATTCAAGAGAGGTCAATTTCAAAATATTATTATATTATTTTATTATCACACTGGCCGATTCCCACCAAGGCAGGGTGGCCCGAAAAAGAAAAACTTTCACCATCATTCACTCCATCACTGTCTTGCCAGAAGGGTGCTTTACACTACAGTTTTTAAACTGCAACATTAACACCCCTCCTTCAGAGTGCAGGCACTGTACTTCCCATCTCCAGGACTCAAGTCCGGCCTGCCGGTTTCCCTGAACCCCTTCATAAATGTTACCCTGCTCACACTCCAACAGCACGTCAAGTATTAAAAACCATTTGTCTCCATTCACTCCTATCAAACACGCTCACGCATGCCTGCTGGAAGTCCAAGCCCCTCGCACAAAAAACCTCCTTTACCCCCTCCCTCCAACCTTTCCTAGGCCGACCCCTACCCCGCCTTCCTTCCACTACAGACTGATACACTCTTGAAATTATTCTGTTTCACTCCGTTCTCTCCACATGTCCGAACCACCTCAACAACCCTTCCTCAGCTCTCTGGACAACAGTTTTGGTAATCCCGCACCTCCTCCTAACTTCCAAACTACGAATTCTCTGCATTATATTCACACCACACATTGCTCTCAGACATGACATCTCCACTGCCTCCAGCCTTCTCCTCGCTGCAACATTCATCACCCATGCTTCACACCCATATAAGAGCGTTGGTAAAACTATACTCTCATACATTCCCCTCTTTGCCTCCAAGGACAAAGTTCTTTGTCTCCACAGACTCCTAAGTGCACCACTCACCCTTTTCCCCTCATCAATTCTATGATTCACCTCATCTTTCATAGACCCATCCGCTGACACGTCCACTCCCAAATATCTGAATACATTCACCTCCTCCATACTCTCTCCCTCCAATCTGATATACAATCTTTCATCACCTAATCTTTTTGTTATCCTCATAACCTTACTCTTTCCTGTATTCACTTTCAATTTTCTTCTTTTGCACACCCTACCAAATTCATCCACCAATCTCTGCAACTTCTCTTCAGAATCTCCCAAGAGCACAGTGTCATCAGCTCAGAGCAACTGTGACAACTCCCACTTTATGGGTGATTCTTTATCTTTTAACTCCACGCCTCTTGCCAAGACCCTCGCATTTACTTCTCTTACAATCCCATCTATAAATATATTAAACAACCGCGGTGACATCACACATCCTTGTCTAAGGCCTACTTTTACTGGGAAATAATTTCCCTCTTTCCTACATACTTTAACTTGAGCCTCACTATCCTCGTAAAAACTCTTCACTGCTTTCAGTAACCTACCTCCTACACCATACACCTGCAACATCTGCCACATTGCCCCCCTATCCACCCTGTCATATGCCTTTTCCAAATCCATAAATGCCACAAAGACCTCTTTAGCCTTATCTAAATACTGTTCACTTATATGTTTCACTGTAAACACCTGGTCCACACACCCCCTACCTTTCCTAAAGCCTCCTTGTTCATCTGCTATCCTATTCTCTGTCTTACTCTTAATTCTTTCAATAATAACTCCACCATACAGGTATACTCAACAGACTTATCCCCCTATAATTTTTGCACTCTCTTTTATCCCCTTTGCCTTTATACAAAGGAACTATGCATGCTCTCTGCCAATCCCTAGGTACCTTACCCTCTTCCATACATTTATTAAATAATTGCCCCAACCACTCCAAAACTATATCCCCACCTGCTTTTAACATTTCTATCTTTATCCCATCAATCCCGGCTGCCTTACCCCCTTTCATTTTACCTACTGCCTCACGAACTTCCCCCACACTCACAACTGGCTCTTCCTCACTCCTACAAGATGTTGTTCCTCCTTGCCCTATACACGAAATCACAGCTTCTCTATCTTCATCAACATTTAACCATTCCTCAAAATATTCCCTCCATCTTCCCAATACCTCTAACTCTCCATTTAATAACTCTCCTCTCCTATTTTTAACTGACAAATCCATTTGTTCTCTATTCTTTCTTAACTTGTTAATCTCACTCCAAAACTTTTTCTTATTTTCAACAAAATTTGTTGATAACATCTCACCCGCTCTCTCATTTGCTCTCTTTTTACATTGCTTCACCACTCTCTTAACCTCTCTCTCTTTCTCCATATACTCTTCCCTCCTTGCATCACTTCTACTTTGTAAAAACTTCTCATATGCTAACTTTTTCTCCCTTGCTACTCTCTTCACATCATCATTCCACCAATCGCTCCTCTTCCCTCCCGCACCCACTTTCCTGTAACCACAAACTTCTGCTGAACACTCCAACACTACATTTTTAAACCTGCCCCATACCTCTTCGACCCC
Organism: Cherax quadricarinatus; assembly: GCF_038502225.1. NCBI lineage: Eukaryota > Metazoa > Arthropoda > Malacostraca > Decapoda > Parastacidae > Cherax > Cherax quadricarinatus. The sequence continues at coordinate 15,870,956 of NC_091320.1, forward strand.
ATTGCCTATGCTCTCATTAACCCATCTATCCTCCAATAGCTGTTTATATCTTACCCTAACTGCCTCCTCTTGTAGTTTATAAACCTTCACCTCTCTCTTCCCTGATGCTTCTATTCTCCTTGTATCCCATCTACCTTTTACTCTCAGTGTAGCTACAACTAGAAAGTGATCTGATATATCTGTGGCCCCTCTATAAACATGTACATCCTGAAGTCTACTCAACAGTCTTTTATCTACCAATACATAATCCAACAAACTACTGTCATTTCGCCCTACATCATATCTTGTATACTTATTTATCCTCTTTTTCTTAAAATATGTATTACCTATAACTAAACCCCTTTCTATACAAAGTTCAATCAAAGGGCTCCCATTATCATTTACACCTGGCACCCCAAACTTACCTACCACACCCTCTCTAAAAGTTTCTCCTACTTTAGCATTCAGGTCCCCTACCACAATTACTCTCTCACTTGGTTCAAAGGCTCCTATACATTCACTTAACATCTCCCAAAATCTCTCTCTCTCTTCTGCATTCCTCTCTTCTCCAGGTGCATACACGCTTATTATGACCCACTTCTCGCATCCAACCTTTACTTTAATCCACATAATTCTTGAATTTGCACATTCATATTCTCTTTTCTCCTTCCATAACTGATCATTCAACATTACTGCTACCCCTTCCTTTGCTCTAACTCTCTCAAAATAGGGTCCAGAATAAATAATGTGGAGATTCTTGGCACGAAAATAACATTTTCTGTCATTAGTCATGTCTCCAGGCCTCTCTTATATTATGCTTGCTTTTCATTTTCAGTTTTTATTAACACAAAAAATAGAAGACTTACTGTTATTCAGACTACTGCATAATGGTAATAATTGTATAAATAATGTCACTGCATTCGTGAGTGCGTATTAGATCCACCACTTGACATGTATTGGACGGGTGACATTTGTTTACTCTTGAACGTTGGCAAAAATTGAACATTTCTGCTAATTTGAACTCAATTTCAAGCTACTTTTTAAAGTCTGTAAACCATTCAGAATCATCTCTGCTTCTGTAATACATCTTCGATTCTATCAAATGTCACTGTTTTACACCAAAAACACGGTTGCAGTTTTTTCTCATGCACTGCATCCTGCAGGATTTTTTTTATACTGCACACACTGACCACTCAAACGCATTCTCTCATATGTAGGCCTACCAGCTATCTCCTGCAAGATTGGAAGCCGCTAGAATTTTGGCATAGTATTCCAAGACCGACCCTGGCTTCAAAGCCGTAATATTATGGGACCAACCCCAAAAGGGTCAATAGTTCTTGTTCTTATTACTTTTCCTCTCATATCCCTGGGGAAGTGAAATGAGAATCTTTCCTCCGTAAACCATGTGTGTTGTAAAAATCAACTAAAATGCCAGGAGCAATGGGCTGGTAACCCATTTTCCCCATATAGCTTACTAAAACTAAGAAGAAGAAAACCATCAAAGTGGGATGTTTGAATTTGTGTGGATGTTGTGCAAATGATAAGAAAGAGATGATTGTGGATGTTATGCTTGAAAAGAAGCTGGATATCCTGGCTCTAAGTGAAAACAAATCTGAGGGGAGTAGGAGAGTTTCAGTGGGGAGAAATAAGTAGGATTAGGTCAGGGGTTTCTAATAGAGCTAGAGGTAAGGAAGGAGTAACAATAACGTTGAAGGATAAGTTATGGCAGAAAAAGAGGGAATATTAATGTATAAATTCAAGGATTATATGGAGTAAAATAAGGGTTGGATGTGAAAAGTGGGATATAGTAAGTGTGTATGCACCTGGAGAAGAGAGAAGTGTAGAGGAGAGAGATTTTGGGAAATGCTGAGTGAGTGCATGGGGAGTTTTGAACCAAGTGAGAGAGTACAGGTCCGCCATCATAAATCCGGCAATCAGACATCCAGTTCCATCAGTTATTTGACACTGATTTTGGCTAGGCTAATTTCAAATTTCCAGGGTTGCCACACCAACCTGCTAGTACTGTTTAGTGGCACTACTTGCTGCATTAGTCATTCCAATTTCTTTTTCTCAATTTATTGTTATAACCTGCTAACTTTTAGCTCTAGCCATGGTTCCAACTAATAAAAGAAATGCTCTTGTTGTGTAAACCACATACACAGTACATTGTTCATAAAAGATAAGGTGGCTTTGAAGCTACTGTCAGTTGCCGCGAGTTCAGTCTCGTGATGCAGGGAATGTTTTATTATTACGCTAATATCAACACTGTGGCTTATTTGCCTATCACAATTAATTTAATATGACATAATAAGCAATATAAATAACAAAAACATGTTAAATACTGCAGATTGAATAATAATTGGCATAATACCGAGTGATTCGACGGAGGTGTGAAGAGGATATAGGATACAAGTACATTCTCCTATCTCTGTATTGGGAGCTTATATTAGAGAAAACGGAGTATAGCACAGGGCTAACTGTGATATACGTTCGTACTGCACCATAAAACTGAAACAAAAAAGCTATTTTCTCTACATAGATTATCATACATAGCAGCACATATATAGAGAACCTAGGATAACCCAAAAAAGTCAGTGACTTATTTCTAGTACAGTAGGGCCCCACTTAAATGGCAGGTTAGGTTCCAGGCTATCGCCGTAAAGTGGAACACCCTTTTTTTTTTCCTTATAAATGCATAGAAATACTAGATAACAAGTATACACTAACATAAATGTATTAGTTAGCAATAGAACTACACATTAAAAAACAATAAAAAAGTAAAATACACATATAGTACACTTATTATGTACCTTAAAATATTTGTAATCTTAATCTAGGGTGAGATGAGTAGTATTTATTGTAAGAAATCAAGTGTGGTATGTATGTGGTTGGGCCACTTACCTTTTTTATCCTACCTCTCTCCCCCCTCCCACCCTTTTCCAATATTTCCATCCTTACCCATCCTTCTTCCTTACCCATCTTACCAAAGCTCTGGTCATCAGAAGAAGAAAAAGTAGTAGTATTAGAATGTGGGGCAGAAGTTTGTGGTTCTAGGAGGGTGGGGGCAGGAGGAAAGAGGAGTGATTGGTGGAATGATGAAGTAAAGGGTGTGATAAAAGAGAAAAAGGTAGCTTATGAGAGGTTTTTACAAAGCAGAAGTGTTATAAGAAGAGCAGAGTATATGGAGAGTAAAAGAAAGGTGAAGAGAGTGGTGAGAGAGTGCAAAAGGAGAGCAAATGATAGAGTGGGAGAGGCACTGTCAAGAAATTTTAATGAAAATAAAAAAAAATTTGGAGTGAGTTAAACAAGTTAAGAAGGCCTAGGGAAAGTATGGATTTGTTAGGTAAACACAGAGTAGGGAAGTTAGTAGATGGGGAGATGGAGGTATTAGGTAGATGACGAGAATATTTTGAGGAGCTTTTAAATGTTAAGGAAGAAAGGGAAGCCGTAATTTCATGCACTGGTCAGGGAGGTATATCATCTTTTAGGAGTGAAGAAGAGCAGAATGTAAGTGTGGGGGAGGTACGTGAGGCATTACGTAGAATGAAAGGGGGTAAAGCAGCTGGAACTGATGGGATCATGACAGAAATGTTAAAAGCAGGGGGGATATAGTGTTGGAGTGGTTGGTACTTTTGTTTAATAAATGTATGAAAGAGGGGAAGGTACCTAGGGATTGGTGGAGAACATGTATAGTCCCTTTATATAAAGGGAAAGGGGACAAAAGAGATTGTAAAAATTATAGAGGAATAAGTTTACTGAGTATACCAGGAAAAGTGTACGATAGGGTTATGATTGAAAGAATTAGAGGTAAGACAGAATGTAGGATTGCGGATGAGCAAGGAGGTTTCAGAGTGGGTAGGGGATGTGTAGATCAAGTGTTTACATTGAAGCATATATGTGAACAGTATTTAGATAAGGGTAGGGAAGTTTTTATTGCATTTATGGATTTAAAAAAGGCATATGATAGAATGGACAGAGGAGCAATGTGGCAGATGTTGCAAGTGTATGGAATAGGTGGTAAGTTACTAAATGTTGTAAAGAGTTTTTATGAGGATAGTGAGGCTCAGGTTAGGGTGTGTAGAAGAGAGGGAGACTACTTTCCGGTAAAAGTAGGTCTTAGACAGGAATGTGTAATGTCACCATGGTTGTTTAATATATTTATAGATGGGGTTGTAAAAGAAGTAAATGCTGGGGTGTTCGGGAGAGGGGTGGGATTAAATTATGGGGAATCAAATTCAAAATGGGAATTGACACAGTTCAGTTACTTTTTGCTGATGATACTGTGCTTATGGCAGATTCAAAAGAAAAATTGCAAAGGTTAGTGGATGAGTTTGGGAATGTGTGTAAAGGTAAATAGTTGAAAGTGAACATAGAAAAGAGTAAGGTGATGAGGGTATCAAATGATTTAGATAAAGAAAAATTGGATATCAAATTGGGGAGGAGGAGTATGGAAGAAGTGAATGTTTTCAGATATGTATTTGGGGGTTGACGTGTCGGCAGATGGATTTATGAAGGATGAGGTTAATCATAGAATTGATGAGGGAAAAAAGGTGAGTGGTGCGTTGAGGTATATGTGGAGTCAAAAAACATTATCTATGGAGGCATAGAAGGGAATGTATGAAAGTATAGTAGTACCAACACTCTTATATGGGTGTGAAGCTTGGGTGGTAAATGCAGCAGCGAGGCGACGGTTGGAGACAGTGGAGATGTCCTGTCTAAGGGCAATGTGTGGTGTAAATATTATGCAGAAAATTCAGATTGTGGAAATTAGGAAAAGGTGTGGAGTTAATAAAAGTATTAATCAGAGGGCAGAAAAGGGGTTGTTGAGGTGGTTTGGTCATTTCGAGAGACTGGGTCAAAGTAGAATGACATGGAAAGCATATAAATCTGTAGGGGAAGGAAGGCGGGGTAGGGGTCGTCCTCGAAAGGGTTGGAGAGAGGGGGTAAAGGAGGTTTTGTGGGCGAGGGGCTTGGACTTCGAGCAAGCGTGAGTGAGCGTGTTAGATAGGAGTCAATGGAGACGAATGGTACTTGGGACCTGACGATCTGTTGGAGTGTGAGCAGGGTAATATTTAGTGAAGGGATTCAGGGAAACCGGTTATTTTCATATAGTCGGACTTGAGTCCTGGAAATGGGAAGTACAATGCCTGCACTTTAAAGGAGGGGTTTGGGATATTGGCAGTTTGGAGGGATATGTTGTGTATCTTTATATGTATATGCTTCTAAACTGTTGTGTTCTGAGCACCTCTGCAAAAACAGTGATAATGTGTGAGTGTGGTGAAAGTGTTTCTTTTTGGGGATTTTCTTTCTTTTTTGGGTCACCCTGCCTCGGTGGGAGACGGCCGACTAGTTGAAAAAAAAAAAAAGTTTTGTGAACAATATTTTGATAATTATGTTTGTGCACTTACTGTGTTGTATACAACATGTGTATATATGTACATTGCACCTTACTTTAGTCTCATAGGCCACATAAGTTATGTGGCTTGTGAAACCTTCCAGTACAAGTAAACCAGAGTTTACCAGGTGAGCGGCATTCACCACTGTTGCCATACGCGGCTCATTTTCTGGCAACTCTTCTATATCTCGGTAAGTACTGATCGCAAAAAAAAATTTGGGGGGCTTAAAACAATCAGAAAATTAATCTTAAAATTTTCATAAGAAAAAAATATTTTTTTTTTTTTAATATTCTTTGACACCATGAGACACTTCAGGATTTGGGGTTGCGACAGTCATAGGGTTAATGTGTACCTGCATGCCAGGACAGTGTGTAATTTTATTTAGGTACAGGTATAAGTAAGTATAATTATCAGAGTATATATAAAATATGAAATAACTTTTTAAAACACTTGAAATTTTGGAGTTTTGAGACAGCAAGGGGTCACTCTGATACACAAAGGAGGTGACCAAGCGGACTTGAATAACTATAGACCAATATCTAACTTGCCATTCCTCTCTAAAATCTTTGAAAAATTAATTCATAGTCGGAACTATTCCTACCTCGTCTCACATAACATACTAAACCCCTCTCAGTTTGGATTCAGGTATAATAAAAGCACAAATGATGCTATCATACACATGCTAGAACTAATATATACCGCTCTAGAGAAGAAAGAAGTCCTGCTGGGTATTTTCGTTGATTTACGTAAAGCTTTTGATGCAGTCAACCTTGAACTGCTGTACACTATATTAACATACTGTGGTATATGAGGGTCACTCCCTCAACTACCTAAAGTCATACCTTAGTAACAGAAGCCAATATATGTACACAAATCGTGGAAACTCTTCCACACAACCAATCACAGTAGGAGTCCCACAGGGAAATGTTCTTGGACCACTCCTCTTTCTCATCTTCATCAGTGACCTACCAAATGCATCACAGCTACTCAAACCCATATTATTTGCAGGTGACACTACATACGTCTTCTCTCACCCGAACTCAGTCATACTCGCCAACACAGTCAATGCCGAATTGCAGAAAATATCTGCCTGGATGTTGACTAATTAACGTACACTGAATACTAACAAAACCTACTTCATTCAGTTTGGAAACAAAGCTGCAAATGTTCCACTTAACATAACGCTAAATGGATCACCCATCACAAGACTCGCGGAGGGAAAATTCTTAGGAATCCACCTTGACAGTAGCCTCAAGTTCCAGACATATACAACAAATAACCAAGAAATTTGTAAGACTGTAGGCATACTATCTAAGATACGATACTATGTTCCACAATCAGCTCTCCTTGCGCTGTATCATTCACTCATCTACCCTTATCTCACATATGGAATTTGTGCATGGGGATCAACAACAATAAATCACCTAAGACCACTAATAACCCAGCAAAAGGCAACAGTCAGAATGATAACAAATTCCCACTCTCGAGAGCATACTCCACCAATATTCAAAAGTCTAAATCTGCTCACTATTAAGAACATCCATACTTATTCACGTGCCTACTACGTACATAGAACTATACACGCAAACATAAACCCTCCACTCAAACTTTTCCTCACCAGTCTTAACAGGACACACGACCATAACATGACACAGATCTCTTTCTGATGTACCCCGTGTCCATATCACACTGTGTAAAAACTCTATGCACATAAAGGGCGCCAAAATTTGGAATTCATTACCAGAAAATTCTAAAGTAACCCAGTCTGAAAATCAGTTAAAGACTGTTCTCAAAAGCCACTTAAGCCTTTGACTGTCGCAACCCCCAATCCTGAGGTGTCTCCTGGTGTTGCAAAATTTAAAAAAAGAAAATTATTTTTTCGTATGAAATGATAGAGAATCTTTTTCCCAATTGTAATGACACCAAAAAAACGAAATTTGATGGAAAACTGATGGAATTATGCTCTCGCGAAGTTAGCGACCTCGGCGATATTTGCAAATCGGCGATTTCGCCCACTTTGAGCCCTATTTTCGGCTAATTCCGTTGTTCCAGTCGACCAAACTCATAGCTATTTCTTTAGAACTCCGTTTTTTCTATCGATTGAGTACAAGAAACTGCCCATTTACCGATTTCAACTACCCAATAATGTGGTCAGAAATTTGCAATTTGGCCAATTTCACAAAAATTAAAAAATATGACAATTTCAAAATAAGGTCCAGAATGAATAATGCAGACATTCCTGGCACTAAAATAACATTTTCTTTGTTCATCAGTCATGTCTCCAGGCCCCTCTGATATTACTCTTGCTTTCTATTTTGAAGTTTTATTCAAACAAAAAATAGAAGACTTACTATTATGCAGACTACTGCAATACTGTAATAATTGTATAAATAACATCAACCCATTCATGACTGCATATTAGAATGGCTAGTTGGACATTTATTGGACAATGACATCATTTGTTTACTTATGAACATCGACAAAAGTCAAACATTTCCCCTAATTTGAGCTCCAGTTCCAGGTTCTTTTTATAGTAAAATCAATCAAAATCACTTCTATTTCTATAATATGTTTTCCATTCTATCAAATGAGACCAAGAAAACGAGAATACAACCATAAATACTATACGAAAATAGACCACAAAGTCGGCATTTTAATTAAAAAAAACGGTTGGAGTTTTTTTTTTTCTCATTATGCACTGCGTGCTCCAGTATTTTTTTTTATATGGTGCACACTGACCACACAGACCCATTCTCTCACATGTGGGCCTACCAGCTTTCTCCTGCTTGATTTGAAGCCGCTAGAATTTATGAGTATATATACGTCAAACACGGTACCTCGTAAGACGTATATATGCGGCCGCGACAGTCAAAGGGTTAACCCTTTCAGGGTTTCGGACGTACTAGTATGGCTTACGCACCAGTGTCCATGACGTACTAGTCATGGTAGGCCTACATATGAAAGAATGGGTCTATGTGGTCAGTGTGCGCAGTATAAAAAAAATCCTGCAGCACACAGTTTGTAATGAGAAAAAAAACTTTGACTGTGTTTTTGGACTAAAACAGAGACTTTGCACTATATTTTTGTATGGTATTTATTGTTGTATTCTAGTTTTCTTGGTCTCATTGTATAGAATAGAAGGCATATTACAGAAATTGAGATGATTTTGACTGATTTTACAATGAAAAGTACCTTGAAATTGAGCTCAAAGTAGAAGAAATGTTCGATTTTTACCAAAGTTCAAAAGTAAACAAATCATGCTAAGCATCCAATACATGTCAACTGGTGAGTCTAATATTCTTTCACAAGTGCGCCGATATTATTTATACCATTTCTACACTAATGTAGTAGTCTGCATAACAGTAAATCTTATTATTTTTTTGTGTGAGAATAAAAATTCAAAGTGGAAAGCAAAAAAAAATATAAGAGGGGCCTGGGGACATGACTAATGAACAGAGGAAATGTTATTTTAGTGCCAGGAATGTTTTTCTTGTTTATTCTGGACCCTATTTGGAAATTGGCATCTTTTGAAATTTGTGTGAAATTGGCAAAATTGTTAAATTCTGACCACTGTATTGGATAGTTGAAATCGGTAAATTGGTGGTTTCTTGTACTCATTCAATAGAAAAAATGGAGTTCTAGCAAAATAGTTGTGATTTTTGTCGACTAGTACATTGGAATTGGCCAAAAATAGGGCTCAAAGTGGGCAAAATCGCTGATGCATAAACATCGTCGAGACCGCTAACTTCGCGAGAGCATAATTCCGTAAGTTTTCCATCAAATTTCATACTTTTGGTGTCATTATCACCGGGAAAAGATTCTCCATCTTTTCATAAGAAAAAATAATTTTTTTTTTTTTTTAATTTGGGGGTCCCTGAGAACAAGTCTCTGAGAGGGCCTGTGGACCCTGAAAGGGTTAATCACCCTAGACTAAATACTCAGTACTCAATATTTAACATTACCAATAAATCTCCCAATTACCTAAATCTTAAAACTTCAAGACTAGGCAACCAAGCTCATATATTGACAAATTACCACATAGAAGTATACTTCTTTTTTCAACAAACTGGCCGTTTCCTACCAAGGCAGGGTAGCCCAAAATGAAAAACAAAAGTTTCTCTTTTTAAGTTTAGTAATGTATACAGGAGAAGGAATTACTAGCCCCTTGCTCCTGGCATTTTAGTCGCCTCTTACGACACGCATGGCTTACGGAGGAAGAATTCTGTTCCACTTCCTCATGGATAATAGAAGTATACATATCTACGAAAAGCAGTATTGCCTTTCACCAAATTGTAGCAGTCCCATGCTGTAAACTACTGGAAATGACTCTTGAATAATGTTTCATAAACAGCATTTTTGAATACACAAATATATCCTTTGGTTTGTATAAATTAGATTCGCTGATAATTAATAGAACTACTGTACAACTATGACAGTTTCTTTAGTGATTAGTCAGTAAGCCATTAAATTAAGTTAGCTCATAATGCCTAGGCATAATAGAGGCTTTCTTTGCACTACAACCCATTGTGAAAATATAATCTCAATGGACTACTTGCAAAGAAGTAAATGAATTTGAATTTGACTTGGTGCTTACAGAGCTCATGGAGAATGTAAACAAACTGGGTGGGGCACGGTGACTGTATTAGAAAGTCAGATGGGGGGAGTTGTATAGAGAGTTTTGGTCATAATTTGAAATGTCCATATTAGCGGAACGCCGTAAAGTGAAACTACGTAAAGCGGGGCCCTACTGTACCTGGCTGGGGCTTGCCATATGTGATTATATGGGTGTGAAGCTTGGGTTGCAAATGCTACAACGAGGAGGCGGTTGGAGGCAGTGGAGATGTCCTGTCTAAGGGCAATGTGTGGTGTAAATATTATGCAGAAAATTCAGAGTGTGGAAATTAGGAGAAGGTGTAGAGTTAAGGAGGGGTTTGGAATATTGGCAGTTTGGAGGGATATATTGTGTATTTTTATACGTATATGCTTCTAAACTGTTGTATTCTTAGCACCCCTGCATAAACAGTGATTATTTGTGAGTGAGGTGAAAGTGTTGAATGATGATGAATGTATTTTCTCTTTGGGGATTTTCTTTTTGGGTCACCCTGCCTCGGTGGGAGACGGCTGACTTGTTAAAAAAAAAATAATTCTCAGTTTGTTGGACTATCTCATTGAAACTTGGGAAATGTATGACTGAAAGATGCTTCTTAGCGTACATCAAAAATGAAAGAAATTGGACCATAAATAATGGAGTTCACTTCTCAGCCATTAGCCTCCCCTTAGCGGTATAGTTTTGTATGGGTTTTTATTGCTGTATTCTCATTTTTTTCTGTCTCATAAACATGCTAGATAACAGGGATATCTTGCTACTCCTACTTACACTTTGGTCACACTTCACAGACATGCACATGCATATATATATATACATACATCTAGGTTTTTCTCTCTTTTTCTAAATAGCTCTTGTTCTTCTTTATTTCTTCTATTGTCCATGGGGAAGTGGAAAAGAATCTTTCCTCCGTAAGCCATGCGTGTTGTATGAGGCAACTAAAATGCCGGGAGCAATGGGCTAGTAACACCTTCTCCTGTAAACATTTACTAAAAAAGAGAAGAAGAAAAACTTTATAAACTGGGATGCTTGAATGTGCGTGAATGTAGTGCGGATGACAAGAAACAGATGGTTGCTGTTGTTATGAATGAAAAGAAGTTGGATTTAAATCTGGAGTATCTGAGAGAGTTAGAGCTAAGGAAGGGGTAGCGATAATGTTGAAGGATCAGTTATGGAAGGAGAAAAGAGAATATGAATGGGTAAATTCAAGGATTATGTGGATTAAAGTAAAGGATGGATGTGAAAAGTGGGTCATAATAAGCGTGTATGCACCTAGAGAAGAGAGGAATGTAGAGGAGAGAGATTTTGGGAGATGTTAAGTGAATGTATAGGAACCTTTGAGCCAAGTGAGAGAGTAATTGTGGTAGGGGACCTGAATGCTAAAGTGGGAGAAACTTTTAGAGAGGGTGTGGTAGGTAAGTTTGGGGTGCCAGGTGTAAGTGATAATGGGAGCCCTTTGATTGAACTTTGTATAGAAAGGGGTTTAGTTATAGGTAATACATATTTTAAGAAAAAGAGGTTAAGTAAGTATAGAAGATATGATGTAGGGCAAAATGACAGTAGTTTGTTGGATTATTTATTGGTAGATAAGACTGTTGAGTAGACTTCAGGATGTACATGTTTATAGAGGGGGCCACAGATATATCAGATCACTTTTTAGTTGTAGCTACACTGAGAGTAAAAGGTAGATGGGATACAAGGAGAATAGAAGCATCTGGGAAGAGAGAGGTGAAGGTTTATAAACTAAAAGAGGAGGCAGTTAGGGTAAGATATAAACAGCTATTGGAGGATAGATGGGCTAATGAGAGCATAAGCAATGGGGTCGAAGAGGTATGGGGTAGGCTTAAGAATGTAGTGTTAGAGTGTTCAGCAGAAGTTTGTGGTTACAGGAAAGTGGGTGCGGGAGGGAAGAGGAGCGATTGGTGGAATGATGATGTAAAGAGAGTAGTAAGGGAGAAAAAGTTAGCATATGAGAAGTTTTTACAAAGTAGAAGTGATGCAAGGAGGGAAGAGTATATGGAGAAAAAGAGAGAGGTTAAGAAAGTAGTGAAGCAATGTAAAAAGAGAGCAAATGAGAGAGTGGGCGAGATGTTAACAACAAATTTTGTTGAAAATAAGAAAAAGTTTTGGAGTGAGATTAACAAGTTAAGGAAGCCTAGAGAACAAATGGATTTGTCAGTTAAAAATAGGAGAGGAGAGTTATTAAATGGAGAGTTAGAGGTATTGGGAAGATGGAGGGAATATTTTGAGGAATTGTTAAATGTTGATGAAGATAGGGAAGCTGTGATTTCATGTATAGGGCAAGGAGGAGTAACATCTTGTAGGAGTGAGGAAGAGCCAGTTGTGAGTGTGGGGGAAGTTTGTGAGGCAGTAGGTAAAATGAAAGGGGGTAAGGCAGCTGGGATTGATGGGGTAAAGATAGAAATGTTAAAAGCAGGTGGTGATATAGTTTTGGAGTGGTTGGTGCAATTATTTAATAAATGTATGGAAGAGGGTAATGTACCTAGGGATTGGCAGAGAGCATGCATAGTTCCTTTGTATAAAGGCAAAGGGGACAAAAGAGAGTGCAAAAATTATAGGGGGATAAGTCTGTTGAGTATACCTGGTAAAGTGTATGGTAGAGTTATTATTGAAAGAATTAAGAGTAAGACTGAGAATAGGATAGATGAACAAGGAGGCTTTAGGAAAGGTAGGGGGTGTGTGGACCAGGTGTTTACAGTGAAACATATAAGTGAGCAGTATTTACATAAGGCTAAAGAGGTTTTTGTGGCATTTATGGATTTGGAAAAGGTGTATGACAGGGTGGATAGGGGGGCAATGTGGCAGATGTTGCAGGTGTATGGTATAGGAGGAAGGTTACTGAAAGCAGTGAAGAGTTTTTACGAGGATAGTGAGGCTCAAGTTAGAGTATGTAGGATAGAGGGAGATTATTTCCCAGTAAAAGTAGGCCTTAGACAAGGATGTGTGATGTCACCATGGTTGTTTAATATATTTATAGATGGGGTTGTATGAGAAGTAAATGCGAGGGTCTTGGCAAGAGGCGTGGAGTTAAAAGATAAAGAATCACACACAAAGTGGGAAACCGGCAGGCCAGACTTGAGTCCTGGAGATAGGAAGTACAGTGCCAGCACTCTGAAGGAGGGATGTTAATGTTGCAGTTAAAAAACTGTAGTGTAAAGCACCCTTCTGGCAAGACAGTGATGGAGTGAATAATGGTGAAAGTTTTTCTTTTTCAGGCCACGCTGCCTTGGTGGGAATCGGCAAGTGTGCTAATAAAGGAAAATTCTCGTTTTTTTGTCTCATTTGATAGAATGGAAGATATACTACACAAATAGAAATGATTTTGATTGGCTTCACGAAAAAAGTACCTTGATATTGAGCTCAGAGTAGCAGAAATGTTCGATTCTTGGGCAATGTTCAAAAGTAAATAAATGACGTTACTGTCTAATACCTGTCCGATTGGCACTGCCCTTCAATCTTCACATATTGGAAATCTCTTCAACACACCAGCAAAAGTGGGAGCAGACATCATGAGGTAGCAATAGCAGATATCATGAGGTAGCTGTGGCAGACAACATGAAGCAGCAGTGGCAGACATGAAGAAACAGTGGCAGACGTCATGAGGTATTAGTGGCGGACAACATGAAGCATGAGTGGCAGAGTGTAGCAATTAAGTGTAGCATTAAGAGTGTAGCACTTACAAGTCACTCTGTCTGACATTTTTGGGTTATCTTAGGTTCTCTACACATGTAGTCAGGAGCAGGAATGGCCACTGTGGTGGCCCTATAAACCCCCATAAAAACAAGGGCCGCTGTCACCACTACTAGCCATATACATAATGACATGTATTTTATTCATTCTAGTGTATATATCATGTTTCTATGTTATTAACCCCTTCAGGGTCCAAGGCCCAGTGTCCAAGAATTTAAAAAAAAAAATTTTTTTATTTTTTCTTATGAAATGGTAGAGAATCTTTTTGTGAGGGTAATAAAACAAAAAGTACGAAATTTGATGGAAAATTGACGAAATTATGCTCTCGCAAATGTTGTGTCAGCGATATTTACGAATTGGCGATTTTGCCGACTTTGACTCCCATTTTAGGCCAATTACATTATTCCAGTCAACCAAATTCTTAGCTATTTCACTAGTATTACTTCTATTCTATCGATTGAGCACAAGAAACCGCCAAGTCAACTGTTTCAACTACAAATTAAAGTGATCTGAAATTGTTAATTTGGTCAATTTAACACAAAGTTCAAAATATTCCAATTTCAAAATAGGGTCCAGAATAAACAATGTAGGTATTCCTGGAACTAAACTAACATTTCCTCTGTTCATTAGTTATGTTTTGAGGCTTTACAAATAAATTCCATTTTGATTTTTTATTCACATAATGAATTTTTATTCACACCAAAAAATAGAAGATTTACTGTTATGCAATACTGTAATAATTGTATAAATATCATCACCATATTTGTGAATGCATATTAGACCCACCAGCTGGCGTGTATTAGACGTGTGAGGTCGTTTGTTTACTCTTGAATATTGGCAAAAATTTAACATTTCTGCTACTTTGAGCTCAGTTTCAAGCCATTTCCAGTGCTAAAACCAATCAAAATCATCTCTATTTCTGTAATATGTCTTCCATTCTATCAAATGAGACCAAGAAATCGCAAATAGAACTTTAAAAAACATACGAAAAAACACTGCAAAGTCGCTGTTTTAATCGAAAAATCATGATTTCAGTTTTTTTCTCTCATTATACACATTGTGCTGCAGGATCTGTTTTATGTGGTGCACACATACCACTTAGATGTATTCTGTCATATCTAGGCCCAAATGTACCACTCACAGTTTATCAGAGTGAGCTGAGCTCATGACGTAGATCTACGGTTTGGACCCTGAACGTAAAGCCATAGATCTACGGGACGGACCCTCAAAGGGTTAATATTGTTTATTATGTCATATTGCATGAATTATGGTAGATAAATAAGTCGTAGAGTTGGTATTATTGTAATTATTGAAGTATTTTCTCGTGCCTGGAGTTCCGCTGGAATGAATTGATTCCATTTTAATTAACTCTTTCAGGGTTGAGACGCTCTCCTAAACTTGTTCTCAGGGTCGAAAATTTTTCGGAAAAAAGGAAAATTATTTTTTCTTATGAAATGATAGAGAATCTTTTCCTGATCATAATGACACCAAAAGTATGAAATTTGATGGAAAACTTGCGGAATTATGCTCTCGCGAAGTTAGCAGTCTCAACGATGTTTACACATCGGCGATTTCGCCCACTTTGAGCCCTACTTTCAGCCAATTCCAGTGCACTAGTCGACAAAAAATCACATCTATTTCGCTAGAACTCCATTTTGTCTATCGAATGAGTACAAGAAACCACCCGTTTACCGATTTCAACTGTCCAATAAAGTGGTCAGAAATTGGCAATTTTGCCAATTTCACCCAAATTTCAGAAGATGCCAATTTCCAAATAGGGTCCAGAATAAACAAGACAGACATTCCTGGCACTTAAATAACATTTTCTCTGTTCATTAGTCACATCCCCAGGCCCCTCTTACATCTCTTTTGCTTTCCATATTGAATTTTTATTCTCACAAAAAATAGAAGATTTACTCTTATGCAGACTATTGCATTAGTGTAGAAATGGTATAAATAATATCAGCGCACTTGTGAAAGAATATTAGACTCGCCAGTTGAAGTGTATTGGACGCTTGGCATAATTTGTTTACTTTTGAACTTTGGTAAAAATCGAACATTTCTGCTACTTTGAGCTCAATTTCAAGGTACTTTTCATTATGAAACCAATCAATATCATCTCAATTTCTGTAATATGTCTTCCATTCTATAAAATGAGACCAGGAAAAGTAAAATACAACCATAAATACCATACGAAAATATGCTGCAAAGTCGCTGTTTTAGACCTAAAACACTGTCAGAGTTTTTCTTTTCTCATTATGCACTGTGTGCTACAGGATTTTTTTATACTGTGCACACTGACCACATAGACCCATTCTTTCATATGTAGGCCTACCAGCTTTCTATCACTAGATTTAAAGGTGCTAGAATTTAGGCGTACCAGTACATCAATAACCCTGGTGCGTAAGCTGTACTAGTACATTGGAAACCCTTAAAGGGTTAATTTAAATTAGGAAAATTGACTGCAAATGAGCAAATCCAGATGCAAGCTAGGTCATGGAACTGATTAAACTCGTAAGTAGAGGTTCCACTGTATATTCACCTCCTCCATACTCTCTTCCTCCAATCTGATATCCAATCTTCCATTGCCTAATTTATTTGTTATCCTCATCACTTTACTCTTTCCTATACAGCCTCTCCTCACTTAAGTGGTCTCTGACCACTATGCATACCTAAATAATGTATATCAGAGCCGATTTCCTCTATTCTATACACAAATAACCCTCACATAGAAGAAAGGAGCTCATGACGACATTTCAGTTTGACTTGGACCCTTTAAAAAGTCACACTAACGAAAAGTAGAGCAGGATGGGTATATATAGGCAGGAGGTGGAAGTAGTAGTAGTAGTAGTGGAGGTGGAAGGAAGTAGTAGTGGGGAAATAGTAAGAGGAGGAGGAGCCAGTCAAATACTAAGAAAGAGGAGCACTGCAAGGGAGCTAGGTGCCCACAGAGGGTAAGAGCAAGAACACCAAGGGGGGGGGGTAAAATAAATAAACAAACAAATAAAGAAGGAACAAATACACAGGGCAGAAGAAAGACAACCCAAAGGAGAAAAAAGGAAAGAGGAAAGGAGAAGAAGAAAGAGGAGGAATCAGGTTAGATCCCGGGTGTTCTGAAGTTTGGAGCATTTTACAATGTAGTGGGAAAAGAAGGCATCTACAGAGATGAAGCCAGGATAAGATTCGTACAAGGAAAATTGTGTATTAGGGAGAATTCAACCAGAGGGCGAATGTTAAAGTTGGAAGTAAGGAAGACAGTTTTAGCAGAAGACCAGTCAGTAGAATGGCTATGATCTCTGACATGACAGAAAAGAGCATTGTTAGTGTCGGCAAGCCTAACACTCCTTTTGTGCTCCCTAAGTCTGTCAGAAAGAGATTAGCCAGTTTCTCCTAAGTATTGAAGAGGACAGGAGGAACAAGAAATGGAGTAGACACCAGGAGCATCTGTAGAGAGAGGAGAGGTATGAATGAGATTAGTGTGAAGGGTGTTAGTCAGGCAGAAAGTAAGTTTGATGTCTAAGGAACGGAGAGAGTTGTTGAGATTAGAAAGACCGGAAATGTAGGGAAGGCAGCGGATAGAAGAATTTCCAGGAGTAGAGAGTTTGGGAGAGCAGAAATTACATTTAGCATGTGAGAAGGCAGAGTTTATGAAATGGGAAGGGTAGCCAAGATGGGAAAATGAATTGTGAAGAGTGGAAATTTCTGATTCAAGGAACTGAGGATCACAAATGCAGAGAGCACAGAGAAAAAGGGAGATAAGAACACTTTCCTTAACTGAGGAAGCATGATAAGAAAAGTAATGAATGTACATGACACTGTGCATAGGTTCGCGGTAAACGGAAAAGGCAAAACTTGTATCTGAGTGGTGGACATGAATTTAAGGAAAGGAAGCAAGGAATCATATTCCCATTCAGCTTTAAACTTAATGGAAAGGGCAAGATTATTAAGAGCATCAAGAAAGGGTTGGAAGAGACAAAAGTCATGAAGCCACAGAGCAAAGATGTCATCTACATAGCAGAGCCAGAGTGAAGGTCGCACATCAGTAGTAGGAAGAACAGTCTTGAAGTATTCCATATAAAGATTAGCAAGGACAGGAGAGAGAGGAGAGCCCATAGCGACACCGAAGGTTTGACAATAATATTTCCCTTGGAAGGGTAAGGAATTAGTCCACGCAGAGTCAGATAAGCTCAAGAAAGACATCAGTAGGTATAAGGAGATGAAGAAACCCTTCATTGGCCTTCTCTCTAGGAAAATCAAGGACATCATCAAGAGGGACATTGGTGAAGAGGGACTCAACGTCAAGACTAAGCATCTTACAGGTCGGGAGAGAGCAAACCCATTCAATGAAGGCTTGAAAGTGACGGAGGTGGGCAGGAGAAAAAATACCAAGAAAGGAGTGAGGGTTTTTGCCAGCCAAGAAGCAAGAGAATAAGAGACAGAACCTCTAGAGGATATTATAGGGCATAGAGGAATATTAGGTTTATGGGTTTTGGGAAGGCCATAAAAATAGGGCAGAGGTGAACAGATGATATGAAAACGTTAAACAAGGTCAAAGTCAGGAGGACAGAGGTTGGAGAGAGTCCTTAGTTTCTTGTTAAAAGTTCTCTTGATGCAATCAAGAGGGTTGGAAATGAGAGGAGTGTAGGTACGTGAGTCAGAGAGCAAGACATCAGCTTTACGAAGGTAATCCTCGCAATCAAGGATAACTACCTGTTACAAAAAACGCATAGAAATCTCCAGTGAATACTAGAAAGGACTGCCCTTCTTTATTTAGATAAGGCTAAAGAGGTCTTTGTGGCATTTATGGATTTGGAAAATGCGTATGACAGGGTGGATAGGGGGGCAATGTGGCAGATGTTGCAGGTGTAGGAGGTAGGTTACTGAAAGCAGTGAAGAGTTTTTACAAGGATAGTGAGGCTCAAGTTAGAGTATGTAGGAAAGAGGGAAATTATTTCCCAGTAAAATTAGGCCTTAGACAAGGATGTGTGATGTCACCGTGGTTATTTAATATATTTATAGATGGAGTTGTAAGAGAAGTAAATGTGAGGGTCTTGGCAAGAGGTGTGGAGTTAAAAGATAAAGAATCACACACAAAGTGGGAGTTGTCACAGTTGCTCTTTGCTGATGACACTGTGCTCTAGGGAGATTCTGAAGAGAAGTTGCAGAGATTGGTGGATGAATTTGGTAGGGTATGCAAAAGAAGAAAATTGAAAGTGAATACAGGAAAGAGTAAGGTTATGAGGATAACAAAAAGATTAGGTGATGAAAGATTGTATATCAGATTGGAGGAAGAGAGTATGGAGGAGGTGAGTGTATTCAGATATTTGGGAGTGGACGTGTCAGCGGATGGGTCTATGAAAGATGAGGTGAATCATAGAATTGATGAGGGGAAAAGGGTGAGTAGTGCACTTAGGAGTCTGTGGAGACAAAGAACTTTGTCCTTGGAGGCAAAGAGGGAAATGTATGAGAGTATAGTTTTACCAACGCTCTTATATGGGTGTGAAGCATGGGTGATGAATGTTGCAGCGAGGAGAAGGCTGGAGGCAGTGGAGATGTCATGTCTGAGGGCAATGTGTTGTGTGAATATAATGCAGAGAATTCGTAGTTTGGAAGTTAGGAGGAGGTGCGGGATTGCCAAAACTGTTGTCCAGAGGGCTGAGGAAGGGTTGTTGAGGTGATTCGGACATGTAGAGAGAATGGAGCAAAACAGAATGACTTCAAGAGTGTATCAGTCTGTAGTGGAAGGAAGGCGGGGTAGGGGTCGGCCTAGGAAAGGTTGGAGGGAGGGGGTAAAGGAGGTTTTGTGTGCGAGGGGCTTGGAGTTCCAGCAGGCATGCGTGAGCGTGTTTGATAGGAGTGAATGGAGACAAATGGTTTTTAATACTTGACGTGCTGTTGGAGTGTGAGCAAAGTAACATTTATGAAGGGGTTCAGGGAAACCGGCAGGCCGGACTTAAGTCCTGGAGATGGGAAGTACAGTGCCTGCACTCTGAAGGAAGGGTGTTAATGTTGCAGTTTAAAAACTGTAGTGTAAAGCACCCCTCTGGCAAGACAGTGATGGAGTGAATGATGGTGAAAGTTTTTCTTTTTCAGGCCACCCTGCCTTGGTGGGAATCGTCCAGTGTGATAATAAAAAATAAAATAATAACTGCCCTTCTAGTATCCAGCCTGTTACTGGGTTTTTGTAACAAGTAGTCAATATCCTGGTCCAATTATCCTTTAGAATTCAGTAAGATTAAATAGTGCTTCAGGATTACAACTGGTAGGCTACTAACTAAAGAAATTAAAATTTAATAAGTTTATTAATAACAATTATATTGTCTAGGCGTATATTATCAAAGTAAATTATAGTAATCAATATAATCAAAATAATCATAATAATCACTTCTCTCATGTACAGTAGTATTGTGCTGAAGGCACATATCACATCATAATGACTTTTAAGTACCATCTGGTACATTGTTAGCAATTAATAACATAATACAAATATATACAAATATATACAAGTTTGTGTGTGTGTGTAAGTGCTCTAAGTAGTTCGTTATGTCTCAAGACTACTAGACTTAACCAGAGACTGACTAAAAGCCCTCACGTAAACTAACTTCTTGACCAACCTGGCAATCAGAACAGCTTGCTTGAACAATAAAACTACTGATAAGCCAAACAGCAATATAGCAAGCAACAGCGACACAGAATCAGGAACAAGGAGATAATGTAACGACACTAAGTAGGGACCATCTGCAGATCCTCCACAAAAGTCACAAAACTCCCATACTACTGAATCTAAGTTCAGCATAAGAAAATCCCTGACTGTGACAGTACACATATACCAGTACAAATTAGGTCAGAATCTACAGCTCAGGACCTGAGTTTCACAGTGTCTGTGCGACACACAACCTCAGTACAACATCGAAAATCACTAAGTCTAGGCTATGTTCTGTGAACAGAGTTCCACAGAACCAACGAGAAAGCGATAGAGACGTTCTTCCAACAAGGGCCAGTAAGGAAGACACGTCTTGTCGGAAGCCAAGCCAACAGACAAGAGAGCGCAGCCCAGGCAGACTACTCCAGGTGGGGTGTGATCACCCCCCCGATCACGTGACTCCGTGGACTGCTGCTGCCCAGCAACACAGAGAAGCCGGCAGGGAAACAAGCGAAATGATTGTTAGACAATGTTGTTAGCTACGTAACACTCAAACTACAAGCACTGAATAATATATATAAATGTTGCATCCTACCTAATAATATAACTTAGTCAAATAATAATATAAAGCAATATATTTACAATTTGGCTATTATCACAAATATAAGCAATATAAAATTATATGAACAGGTAATATACATTATATACATTGTGACCCATTCAGGGGTCACAATAATCCCCCCCCCCATCACGACAAACAGTCGCACTAGGAGTTGCGTTAATGTCTTTCACATGATTACTCTTATAATAACTCATGTCACTTTAATAACACAATTTAATATCAAAATTCAGAGTCACTCTTGCGCCAACACTTCTTATATTTTACAGTGTCTATTTCACCATAAGTTACACCCCTCGTACTAGGGCAGTACACAGCATATCTCTGCATACTCGTGGTTATGTACATCTGTAGAGACAGGATAGCGTAGACAAGCATGACACGTTGAGGCTTGATCATAGTAGCAGAGACTGAATATGAACAACAGTCTTGTGCGATAGACAGGAGACGGCATTCCACTCTTAAATAGTGGTAGTGGTAACTTAAGGTGTGTAGTGAGGGGGGGGGTCTGCGGCAGGACTGTTCCGCCACTCGGTAACTAACATCGCCCACACCACACTCTACACACTCAACACTCAGCTTCTGTCTCCAACTGTCTCCTCCTCACACCAACATATATCACCACTACTGTTAATATATAAATAGAATAATTAGACATGAGTATACATAGTTAACATGGGCTGGATAGAATACGTTACTTTACTGAATTTGACATAGCAAGTAACAAAAGGTATTTGGGCATGAAATTACATTAATTTAAATGTAACTGATAATTAAGAACGTGACAGAGCGTCAGCAATTACATTAAAGTGACCACTGATATGTTGTATACTAAAAGAGTATGGCTGGATTCTGAGAGCCCACCTCATGATCCTAGCATTTTTACTCTTCATTGTATTTATATAAGTGAGTGGATTGTGGTCTGAAAAAACGTTAATTTTAAATGGGGAAGTGCCCAAATACATGTCAAAATGTTCCAAGGACACCACAAGAGCTAGAGCCTCTTTCTCAATAGTGGCACAATTTTTCTGGTGTCGTTTGACAATTTTCTTCTTCTTATTCTTTTTAGTAATCTTTACAGGAAAAGGGGTTACTAGCCCATTGTTCCCGGCATTTTAGTTGACTTTTACAACACGCATGGCTTACGGAGGAAAGATTCTTATTCCACTTCCCCATGGATATAAAAGGAAAAGTAATAAGACCAAGAACTATTAAGATAAAATCAAAGCTTAGATGAATAGTAACATATAGGATGGAGAATGTCAGTGGATGTTGACTGATGGAGCAGCACAGCACCCACTGCATAACCACTCGCATCTATATGTATAAAGAAGGGAAGATTGAAATGTCAGTGAGCCTCTCTCAATAGTTAATTTTTCTGAGCTGATGAATAGTAGGATGGAGAATGTCAGTGGATGTTGACTGATGGAGCAGCACAGCACCCACTGCATAACCACTCGCATCTATATGTATAAAGAAGGGAAGATTGAAATTAAGGCTCCTCAACACAGGAGCAGAGGAAAGCAGATGCTTCAACATTTTAAACGAGTCTGAACAATCCTTAGTCCAGTTGAACTGAACTTGCTACAAGTGAGCTCAGTGAGAGGTGTAGGTGGAGGTGTGTGTGCTGGCTTGCCTGTCACTTGACACACGTGGCAATGTCGCACATGATCAGCTACCGTTTCCTTCATTTTTGGCCAAGTAAAATGTTTTGCCAGTTTACCGAGTGTCTTTTGACACCCAAATGTCCTCCTATGGGACTATTGTGAGCAAAATCAATGGCTTGTTCATGAAATGTAACTGGTAACACTAAGAGATGTTTGACTGTGGTGGAAACACTATCAACTGACAACTTACATGTATTTTTCTCCATCAGTACACCATTACTATAATAGTAACAGTTATCGAGATCCTTTGCTTCACTCTCACTGACTGCTATATCTCTGTCTTTCCAGTGACTGATCAACAAACTGATCCTTGATTAAATCATCATGAGTTAGAAATTTAACGTCAGTTGTGTCCTGACTAGGTTGATGACGGGGGAGTCAGTGTTAATGATCCTGGGTGCAGAGCATCACTAAACAACATATTCAAGCCCAAATCATTGTCATCCACTAACTCAACAGAAGACAAGGATGGTTGTTTTATCTTTGACATAGCTCTAGTAATTGTGCTGAGAGGAAATAAAATAGGCTTCTCTCTACAAGCTTCAATGGCATAATTATCATCAGTGGTGTTATCAATCACAAGTGGTTCCTTACATATACCAGCGTGAAGGATATCGTTCCCTATCAACAAGTCCACTGACCTGATGGGAAATACACCACTGGATATACCCACTGAAATATAACCAGTATAATAGCTTGTTTCAATGTAAACTTTGTGCAGAGGTACTTTTATAATAGCCCCATCATAGGCTTCTAACAATACATCTATCTTGCAATAGGTATCATCAGTTATGGGCAGTACATCTTCTCTTAATAACGTGAGATAGCTTCCAGTGTCTCTGAAAGTAATTATCTCAGTTAGATGTGATTCGTCAAGTCCTACTTTGCCTCTCGATAAGTAAGGACTCATCGCTGAACGAATCTTATCGTCAAATACACTTTCTGACGCTAGTCATCTATTCTGAGTAATATTATCTAAAACAGTAGGATCAGAGGTATTACTAGGATTTTGGTGCCTTTGTTGCACGGAAGAGGATACGACTTGTGTGGGGGCGCCAGCCGCACGACCGTTTTTCGTATCTCTTTCTAACTTATAACAATACTCTCTAGCATGTCCTTTTCTGTTACAATAGGTACATTTAACTTTCTTCTTCTTGGTATCAGACTTCTGTCTAGCCACAGAGACAGATTCAGGATTGTGAATTTTCCTGGTAAAGGTATGAGAAGTTACAGTAGCAAGTACATCAGGCTGGTACTGAGCAGCTGATTTAGGTTGCCAATTTCTAGGATAACTTTTAGTTACCTTGTTTCTCTGTGTTTTAGTACGTACAAGTTTGTGAGAAATCTCTTTTTTCTCATGAGCAAACTCTACACAAGTTTGATCTTGTCGTCGTTGTAACGTACGAAATGCACGTTGATAACTTACAGGTAACAAGTTATATGTCTCTAGAATAGTTTGCATGACAGCGTCATAACTAATGTACTTGGCAAATGGTAAAGCAACAATACAAGTTTGAGCTCTTTCTGTCAAAGCTGTGTGCAACAAGGTAGCCCAGTGCTTACGTGGCCAGTTCATAGCATGTGCCTGTTTCTCAAGCACATCAAAATAGGTGCCTAAGTCACTCTCAAAAAACTTAGGAACCATTGAGGCAGCTTTCTGCACATTAAATGTGTCCTGTGTTCTACTAATAGGTTTATCAACTTTATCAGATATGTCAGTCTGTTGTCTTCCAAGACGAACATTTTCTCTCTGGAAATCTTCTTCGTTCAGTTTCCTCTGTGCCTCTGTTTGTGCAGTCTGCAATATAATCAGGCGTTCCATCCTCTCAAACTGTTCCTGAGAGATAGGACCAGTGGGTAACGGAGGAGTACGGAATCTAATGAATGAGTCTGGGCGGTCCTTAGGCCGGACACCTTGTCCAGCCATCCCTAGAGAGTATAGATCTGGTCTAGGATAAGTAGATACAGGTGTAGTGTACATGGTACTAGTATAAGGCTGAGTCATACTACCAGCTACACTCTGTACTATTGTGTTAGTTAGGTGGGAAGGTGTGACCGAGAACGGAGCTGCACTAGGCTCAGACACTTCTGCCGTAGTTGCTCTCTCTTCTACGTCATCAAATAGTCATACTTTCTAATAGTGACACTATGCTCTCTGTATCTGAATCATAATCGGACAGCTCTGCATGAGCAGGAAACAATGTATCTTTAATTAATGCTCTGACAGTTTCTGCGGTGTAATTCCTGTTATACGTCACACAGAGATATTTGGCTACTCGCCAACATGTCTGAAGTTTTAACGTACTCAGCTTAGACAAAGTCAGAGTATCAAATAATTGTTTTACTTTGGCATACATCACGAAAATAGGTGCACTAGGAGAGAGTGATTAGGGGAAACTATAATCCTAATATGGATTTTAGTGTTGGTTGTCTTAGAGCTAGAGCTCATAAACAGTATTTCCATCTCCTTGGATCAAGAGACTCAGTCAAGTACATACATCCACCTAGTATGTTGTACAAGACAAAACTCAGTCTTCAGATTAGGAAAGTACTCAAAGTGTTTGACCATAGAGTTACTAGTATGTCAAACTGGACAATTTCTCCAACACCTTGGATCAAAAGCCTCCCAGACAGGCCCCCATTTGTTACAAAAAAAAACACAATTTCTAATAAGTGTAGAGATCTCCAGTGAATACTAGAAAGGACTGCCCTTCTAGCATCCAGCCTGTTACTGGGTTTTTGTAACAAGTAGTCAGTATCCTGGTCCAATTATCCATTAGAATTCAATAAGATTAAATAGTGCTTCAGGATTACAACTGGTAGGCTACTAACTAAAGAAATTAAGAGGAGAGTTATTAAATGGAGAGTTAGAGGTATTGGGAAGATGGAGGGAATATTTTGAGGAATTGTTAAATGTTGATGAAGATAGGGAAGCTGTGATTTCGTGTATAGGGCAAGGAGGAACAACATCTTGTAAGAGTGAGGAAGAGGCAGTTGTGAGTGTGGGGGAAGTTCGTGAGGCAGTAGGTAAAATGAAACGGGGTAAGGCAGCCGGGATTGATGGGATAAAGATAGAAATGTTAAAAGCAGGTGGGGATATAGTTTTGGAGTGGTTGGTGCAATTATTTAATAAATGTATGGAAGAGGGTAAGGTACCTAGGGATTGGCAGAGAGCATGCATAGTTCCTTTGTATAAAGGCAAAGGGGATAAAAGAGTGCAAAAATTATAGGGGGATAAGTCTGTTGAGTATACCTGGCAAAGTGTATGGTAGAGTTATTATTGAAAGAATTAAGAGTAAGACAGAGAATAGGATAGCAGATGAACAAGGAGGCTTTAGGAAAGGTAGGGGGTGTGTGGACCAGGTGTTTACAGTGAAACATATAAGTGAACAGTATTTAGATAAGGCTAAAGAGGTCTTTGTGGCATTTATGGATTTGGAAAAGGCGTATGACAGGGTGGATAGGGGGGCAATGTGGCAGATGTTGCAGGTGTATGGTGTAGGAGGTAGGTTAATGAAAGCAGTGAAGAGTTTTTACGAGGATAGTGAGGCTCAAGTTAGAGTATGTAGGAAAGAGGGAAATTATTTCCCAGTAAAAGTAGGCCTTAGACAAGGATGTGTGATGTCACCGTGGTTGTTTAATATATTTATAGATGGGGTTGTAAGAGAAGTAAATGCGAGGGTCTTGGCAAGAGGCGTGGAGTTAAAAGATAAAGAATCACACATAAAGTGGGAGTTGTCACAGTTGCTCTTTGCTGATGACACTGTGCTCTTGGGAGATTCTGAAGAGAAGTTGCAGAGATTGGTGGATGAATTTGGTAGGGTGTGCAAAAGAAGAAAATTGAAAGTGAATACAGGAAAGAGTAAGGTTATGAGGATAACAAAAAGATTAGGTGATGAAAGATTGGATATCAGATTGGAGGAGGTGAATGTATTCAGATATTTGGGAGTGGACGTGTCAGCGGATGGGTCTATGAAAGATGAGGTGAATCATAGAATTGATGAGGGGAAAAGGGTGAGTGGTGCACTTAGGAGTCTGTGGAGACAAAGAACTTTGTCCTTGGAGGCAAAGAGGGGAATGTATGAGAGTATAGTTTTACCAACACTCTTATATGGTTGTGAAGCATGGGTGATGAATGTTGCAGCGAGGAGAAGGCTGGAGGCAGTGGAGATGTCATGTCTGAGAGCAATGTGTGGTGTGAATATAATGCAGAGAATTCGTAGTTTGGAAGTTAGGAGGAGGTGCGGGATTACCAAAACTGTTGTCCAGAGGGCTGAGGAAGGGTTGTTGAGGTGGTTCGGACATGTGGAGAGAATGGAGCGAAACAGAATAACTTCAAGAGTGTATCAGTCTGTAGTGGAAGGAAGGCGGGGTAGGGGTCGGCCTAGGAAAGGTTGGAGGGAGGGGGTAAAGGAGGTTTTGTGTGCGAGGGGCTTGGACTTCCAGCAGGCATGCGTGAGCATGTTTGATAGGAGTGAATGGAGACAAATGGTTTTTAATACTTGACGTGCTGTTGGAGTGTGAGCAAAGTAACATTTATGAAGGGGTTCAGGGAAACCGGCAGGCCGGACTTGAGTCCTGGAGATGGGAAGTACAGTGCCTGCACTCTGAAGGAGGGGTGTTAATGTTGCAGTTTAAAAACTGTAGTGTAAAGCACCCTTCTGGCAAGACAGTGATGGAGTGAATGATGGTGAAAGTTTTTCTTTTTCGGGCCACCCTGCCTTGGTGGGAATCGGCCAGTGTGATAATAAAAAAAATAATAAATAATAAGTTTATTAATAACAATTAAATTGTCTAGGCATATATTATCAAAGTAAATTATAGTAATCAATATAATCAAAATAATCATAATAATCACTTCTCTTGTGTACAGTAATATTGTGCTGAAGGCACATATCACATCTTAATGGCTTTTAAGTACCGTCTGGTACATTGTTAGCAATTAGTAACATAATACAAATATATACAAGTTTGTGTGTATGTGTGTAAGTGCTCTAAGTAGTTTGCTATGTCTCAAGACTCTACTAGACTTAACCAGTGACTGACTAAAAGCCCTCACATAAACTAACTTCATGACCAACCTGGCAATCAGAACAGCTTGCTTGCACAATAAAACAACTGATAAGCCGAACAGCAATATAGCAAGCAACAGCGACACAGAATCAGGAACAAGGAGATAATATAACGACACTAAGTAGGGACCATCTGCAGATACTCCACAAAAGTCACAAAACTCCCATACTACTGAATCTAAGTTCAGCATAAGGAAATCCCCGACTGTGACAGTACACATATACCAGTACAAATTAGGTCAGAAGCTACAGCTCAGGACCTGAGTTTCACAGTGTCTATGTGACACACAACTTCAGTACAACGTCGAAAATCACTAAGTCTAGGCTATGTTCTGTGAACAGAGTTCCACAGAACCAACAAGAAAGCGATAGAGATGTTATTCCAAGAAGGGCCAGTAAGGAAGACACATCTTGTCGGAAGCCTAGCCAACAGACAAGAGAGCGCAGCCCAGGCAGACTACTCCAGGCGAGGTGTGATCACCCCCTCCCTGATCACATGACTCCATGGACTGCTGCTGCCCAGCAACACAGAGAAGCCGGCAGGGAAACGAGCGAAACGATTGTTAGACAATGTTGTTAGCTACTTAACACTCTCGAACTATGAGCACTGAATACTATATATAAATGTTACATCCTACCTAATAATATAACTAAGTCAAATAACAATATAAAGCAGTATATTTACGATCTAGCTATTATCGCAAATATAAGCAATATAAAATTATATGAACAGGTAGTATACATTATATACATTGTGACCCATTCAGGGGTCACAATACTACCGAATTACCTTTGTCAGAAGATAGTATGACAATGTTAGTGTTGGATTTGAGAGAAGAAAGGGCAAGTTGGTAATGGCACGGAAGGTGGTGGTTCTTAGAAAAGAGACTATCAAGAGCAGGAAGGAGAGCACCACGAAAGGTGGACAAGTCAGAAAGATTACGGGAGCGTGAATGATGAAAAGAATCAAAAGAGCTAATCAGGGCAATACCAGCGTGAGGGGTAGGTGAAGTGGCAAAGGAAAGACCAAAACCAAGAAGTTCAAGCTCATATTGAGTGTGTGTGACAGAAGACAGGTTAGTAACACAGTCGGTAAGGGAGAATTTAGACCAAGGGCTATCTGAGATGAGGCATTGAAGTTTAACTTGACTCACAAAATCGTAATGACACGATTGCAAACAAACCATACCACGGGCAGGATTGAACCCGCGGTCAGAGAGTCTCAAAACTCCAGACCGTTGCGTTAGCCACTGGACCAGCTAGCCACAATAAGATTCAGACCGTCACATTAGCCACTGGACCAGCTAGCCACAATAAGATTCTTATTGTGGCTAGCTGGTCCAGTGGCTAATGTGACGGTCTGAATCTTATTGTGGCTAGCTGGTCCAGTGGCTAACGCGACGGTCTGGAGTTTTGAGACTCTCTGACCGCGGGTTCAATCCCGCCCGTGGTATGGTTTCATTGAAGTTTTTTCCGTAGCTTAGAGGAATGAATTTATGAATTCAGGCGAGCAGTGTCAGAAGCAATAGTAGAGAGAAGGTTACAGAGATCTTGTGGAAGAGACGCAAAGAGAGCATGTTGACGCTGACGGAGAGTAAAGAAGGCATCTTCAACCTGAGACTTTGTAGAAAGGACGAGCTGCTGAAGTAGGAGATGGGCATGATCAGAAAAGGGAGTGCCCAGTGGGTTGGGTTTCAGGAAATGGGAGAAGGAAGGGGGCAGAACTTGTTCAGCAAGACAGCTGTGCAGGAAGCGAAGCTGATTCTTACGACGCCTGGTTGCAATGAGAGCAGCCTCATAAGAATGAAAGAGGGGCTGAAAAGAAGGAAGAGCATTAAAAAAGTTGGAAAGAATAAGACGCTTAACTGCAGGGTCCATAAATAACAAAAATGGGCACAGTTCTGTGACTGGAACAATACACAAATAACCTGCACATAGAAGAGAGCAGATTACGACAATGTTTCGATCCGACTTGGACTATTTACAAAGCCACACTAACGAAAAGGAGAGCAGGATGGACATATATAGGCAGGAGGTGGTAGTAGTAGTAGTGGAGGTAGAAGGAAGTAGTAGTGGGGAGGTAGTAAGAGGAGGAGGAGCCAGTCAAATACTCTTTATTACAATATACAGTACACTGTATATGTTATAAATGGTGCAAAAGTGACATTAACCCTTTGAGGGTCGAAACTCTTGATCCTGAACTCCCTCAGGGTCGAAAAATTTCCCCAAAAAAAAAAAAAAAATTATTTTTTCTTATGAAATGACAGAGAATCTTTTCCTGATGATAATGACACCAAAAGTGTGAAATTTGATGGAAAAACTTACAGAATTATGCTCTCACAAAGTTAATGGTCTCGACGATATTTATGCATTGGCGATTTTGCCCACTTTCAGCTCTATTTTTGACCAGTTCCCTTGTTCCAGTTGACTAAAATCATAGCTATTTCACTAAAACTCCATTTGTTCTATCGATTGAGTACAAGAAACTGCCCATTTACCGATTTCAACTACCCAGTAAAGTGATCAGAAATTGGCAATTTTCCCAATTTCACACAAATTTCAAAAGATGCCAATTTCAAAATAGGGTCCAGAATAAACAAGACAGACATTCCTGACACTAAAATGTAATTTTCTCTGTTCATTAGTCACATCTCCAGGCTTATATTATATTACTCTTGCTTTCCATTTTGAATTTCTATTCTCACAAAAAATCTACTACTGTTATGCAGACTACTACAATAATGTAGTAGTCTACATAACAGTAAATCTTCTAATTTACTGTTATGCAGACTACTACATTATTGTAAAAATTGTGTAAATAATATCAGCGCACTTGTGAAAGAATATTAGACTCGCCAGTTGACGTGTATTGGACACATGATACGGGATTGTGGGAAAAGAGGGAGAAAATGCAAAAACTAGGGCATTTTATTAGAAATGTTTTGATCCTGGGACCTAGATCACTCCAAATGCACATTTCCAATAAAATATCTCATTGTTTGCATTTTGTGTCTTTCACCAAGCTGTCAGTATCACATACCTCTTTCATTAATAAATGTGCTGTTTAAGGATTCTGTTTTCCATAGTTACATCTTGGATAATGAGTTGTTGATGAACAATTAAATGCAGTACTGTAATAAGTCTTGGGTAATTAGTTATTTTAAGGAAGAATATAACATGCCACTGGTTGCTTACATACTAATCTGAGGTGAATATTGTAATGTAGTTTGAAAGTATTGTGTTCATCCTGCTCATTCAGATAATGTTAATTACACAATGATTTTTCTGTCTCTGATTTTTCACAAAGTTGTGCATTTGTAAGCATTAAAAAAAGTAAGTGTAGGGTATCTTGTAATGAGCATATTTTTTCCAGTCCAAACAAAAGAGTTGCATTCATTCGTTTGCTCCAATGAACCGAGAAAAACGGCAGTTTGTTCACGAATATTGTGAACATTTTGGTTGCCAGAGTCAGTCATATGATGAGGAACCCAAGAAGAATGTTGTTGCCACAGCTGTACGAGGCATGGTAAGCACCTTTGAGAACCTTATTATTGCCGTTTGTTTCCTGTCAAGAGACATTTAGGTAGTTTTTTACACAGTTTAATTTACATGTTAAGAGGTGTTATCCTTCCTCAACTCATTTCAAAGCCCAGCTTTATCTAAAATATATTACCATCCTTTAGAATACATCCCAAAACATTTGATTAACACCTAGTTACAGTACCTGTTTACTGCTAGGTAGGCAGGGGCAACAGATACAACAACTTAGACCTGTTCTGTTTGCAGACAACACATCTTTTGTCATCTCTACCCAAATCTGAACTCCAAGTAACACTGTCAATGAGGGGCTCATAAATATATCTACCTGAATGACTACCAATAAATTCACTCTTAACATTGATAAGACCGTCTACATAATGTCTGGGAACGGAGCTACAAATGCCCTACTAAGCGTTATGATTAATGATTCTCCTATTGCACAGCAAAACGAGGAAATATTCTTAGGTCTGTACCTCGACAGTAACTTGATATTCAACACCCACTTTCATTGTTTCATTCTGCATCGTCATCAAAGCTGTTAAAAAACACCTCCTTGCTTTAATGTGATCCTGACAACAGTTTATTATGCTGAACAATCCCTGACCCCCTGATACCTGTCTTTCATCCAGTATTGTCCATGTTATTGTTCCGTCATTTCTTCAACACAGGTACCTGGCTTCATCCTTAGTGTATTACTAATTAGATTTTTTAATTGAATTTCTGAATACTACTTGCAATATATTATGTACTAAGTAATCTTATTCTCATGTACTAGTAATGCTAATTTAGTTTTGGTTGCCTGAAATGCCTTGCATAATAATTAGCTTTTTATTAAGTAGTTTATACAGTACATGTCAGTTACTTTAGTTAACCTCTGTATGTTAGAAGTTATCAAGGTCCAAGGACTGAAATGTTTTCTAGTACATACGTACATATATATGTCCGAGTGTTTGCTTACGTGTCTCTCTAAACCAATTTGTCAATATCTATTACCATGGTTATACCATAATACAGTGGAACATCGGTTTTCGTGATTAATTCATTCCAGAAAGTCTGACAAAAACTGAATTGTATGAAAACTGAAGCAATATTTTCCGTAAGAAATAATGTAAATCCAATTAATCCATTCCAGACACCCAAAAATATTAACAAAAAATACATTTTTATAGAGAATAACTATACAGGTCAGCCATCACAAATCCGGCAATCAGACGTCCGGTTCCATTGGTTATTCGGCACTAATTTCGGCTAGCATAATTTCAAATTTCCAGGGTCTGAACACCAACCTGCTGGTACTGTTTTGTGATGCTTCTTGCTGGACAAGTCATTCCAATTTCTTTTTCTCCATTTATTGTTATAACCTGTTTACTTTTAACCCTAGCCGTGGTTTCAATGAATGAAAGAAATGCTTTTCGTTGTGTAAAGCACCTACACAGTACATTGTCCATTAAAGACAAGGTGGCTTTGAAGCCACTGTCGGTTGCCATGAGCTCAGTCTCGTGATGCAGGGGAATATGCTTTATTATTATGCTAATACTGTCAACACTACAGCTTATTTGCCTATCAGAATTGATCTAATATGACATATTAAACAATATATCATAAAAATATGTTAAATACTTCAGAATAAATAATATTTGGCATAATACCAAGCAGTTCAACAGAAGTATGAAGAGGATATGGGATACAAGTACAGTGGAACCTTGACTTATGAGTTTAATCCAGGAGCTAGCTCATAACTCAATTTACTCGTATATCAAATTAATTTTCCTCATTTAAATTAATTGAAAAGCCATTAACTCGTTCCTGCACTCTGGAGAGACGAGAAAAAATACTTGAATATGATGCTATTATCAACTGTACAGCTTATTTATCTATCACAATTCATCTAATATGACATAATAAACAATATAATTAGCACAGAAATATAGGTAGTAGGTTGGTAGACAGCAACCGCCCAGGGACGTACTACCGTCCTGCCAAGTGAGTGTAAAACGAAAGCCTGTAATTGTTTTACATGATAGTAGGATTGCTGGTGTCCTTTTTTCTGTCTTATTAACATGCAAGATTTCAGGTACATCTTGCTACTTCTACTTACACTTAGGTCACACTACACATACATGTCTTTCTTTCTTCCAACACACCGGCCGTATCCCACCGAGGTGGGGTGGCCCAAAAGGAAAAACGAAAGTTTCTCCTTTTACGTTTAGTAATATGTACAGGAGAAGGGGTTACTAGCCCCTTGCTCTGGGCATTTTAGTCGCCTCTTACAACACGCATGGCTTACGGAGGAAGAATTCTGTTCCACTTCCCCATGGAGGTAAGAGGAAATAAACAAGAACAAGAACTAGTAAGAAAATAGAAGAAAATCCAGCGGGGTGTGTATATATATGCTTGTACATGTATGTGCAGTGTGACCTAAGTGTAAGTAGAAGTAGCAAGATGTACCTGAAACCTTGCTTGTTTGTGAGACAGAAAAATGGACACCAGCAATCCTACCATCATGTAAAACAATTACAGGCTTTTGTTTTACACTCACTTGGCAGGACGGTAGTACCTCCCTGGGCGGTTGCTGTCTACCA
This sequence comes from Cherax quadricarinatus, assembly GCF_038502225.1. NCBI lineage: Eukaryota > Metazoa > Arthropoda > Malacostraca > Decapoda > Parastacidae > Cherax > Cherax quadricarinatus. The sequence continues at coordinate 15,904,771 of NC_091320.1, forward strand.
ACCTACTACCTAGGACACATACATTTTTTTATTTTTTTTTTTCAACAAGTCGGTCGTCTCCCACCGAGGCAGGGTGACCCAAAAAAAAAAAAGGAGGTTTTGTGGGTGAGGGGCTTGGACTTCCAGCAAGCGTGCATGAGCGTGTTAGATAGGAGTGAATGGAGACGAATGATACTTGGGACCTGACGATCTGTTGGAGTGTGAGCAGGGTAATATTTAGTGAAGGGATTCAGGGAAACCGGTTATTTTCATATAGTCGGACTTGAGTCCTGGAAATGGGAAGTACAATGCCTGCACTTTAAAGGAGGGGTTTGGGATATTGGCAGTTTGGAGGGATATATTGTGTATCTCTATACGTATATGCTTCTAAACTGTTGTATTCTGAGCACCTTTGCAAAAGCAGTGATAATGTGTGTGTGTGGTGAAAGTGTTGAATGATGATGAAAGTATTTTCTTTTTGGGGATTTTCTTTCTTTTTTTTGGGTCACACATACATGTACAAGCATATATATACACACACCCCTCTGGGTTTTCTTCTATTTTCTTTCTAATTCTTATTCTTGTTTATTTCCTCTTCTCCATGGGGAAGTGGAACAGAATTCTTCCTCCCTAAGCCATGCGTGTTGTAAGAGGTGACTAAAATGCCAGGAGCAAGGGGCTAGTAACCTCTTCTCGTGTATATATTACTAAATGTAAAAGGAGAAACTTTTGTTTTTCCTTTTGGGCCACCCCGCCTCGGTGGGATACGGCCGGTGTGTTGAAAGAAGAATTAGCACAGAAACATGATATATACTCTAGAATGAATAAAATAGGCCATAGTATGGTGGCAGAGGCAGCAGCGGCAGAAGCGTCTGCCATATGTCCCAATTTGATTATAGTATCTTCCCATGTTCTTACTGTAAGAGAAAATGGAGTATTTTTGAGGCTAACTGCAGTATATCACTAGAACCCATGGTTAGAAAAAAGAAATTTGACCAAAGGACTGTAAAAAAATGCAAACAAACACGAGAGAACTGCCCCCACAGGAATATAAACATGTTTACTGCTTACCAGCTGTGACTTCAGCTGTGCCAACTAGCAGAAGCAGTCAAAAAACGTTATCTATGGAGGCAAAGAAGGGAATGTATGAAAGTATAGTAGTATCAACACTCTTATATGGATGTGAAGCTTGGGTGGTAAATGCAGCAGCGAGGAGACGGTTGGAGGCAGTGGAGATGTCCTGTCTAAGGGCAATGTGTGGTGTAAATATTATGCAGAAAATTCGGAGTGTGGAAATTAGGAGAAGGTGTGGAGTTAATAAAAGCATTAGTCAGAGGGCAGAAGAGGGGTTGTTGAGGTGGTTTGGTCATTTAGAGAGAATGGATCAAAGTAGAATGACATGGAAAGCATATAAATCTATAGGGGAAGGAAAGAGGGGTAGGGGTCGTCCTCGAAAAGGTTGGAAGGAAGGGGTAAGGGAGGTTTTGTGGGCAAGGGGCTTGGACTTCCAGCAGGAGTGCATGAGCGTGTTTGATAGGAGTGAATGGAGACGAATGGTATTTGGGACCTGCCAATCTGTTGGAGTGTGAGCAGGGTAATATTTAGTGAAGGGAGTCAGGGAAACCGGTTATTTTTATATAGCTGGACTTGAGTCCTGGAAATGGGAAGTACAATGCCTGCACTCTAAAGGAGGGGTTCGGGATATTAGGAGTTTGGAGGGAGATGTTGTGTTCTTAGCACCTCTGCAAAAACAGTGATTATATGTGAGTGAGGTGAAAGTGTTGAATGATGATGAAAGTATTTTCTTATTGGGGATTTTCTCTCTTTTTGGGTCACCCTGCCTCGGTAGGAGACGGCCGACTTGTTAAAAAAAAAAAGTTAATGTTGTTGTTATTATTAAGCTCTATTATTATTATTATTATTATTATTATTATTAATTTAGGGAACTGAAACTCTATCGTTATTATAATAATGCAGTAGACCATCATTGAAGAATTGCTGCACAATTTTATGTGATACGTCATGTAATTAATTTAACATGGTTCAGTTTGTGGGAATGAAAAAAAATTCTCTTTTGCTGAAGCGTCTGCCTTGTTGTGTAGCAGCTGGGGAGCCCTCCTCTACCACTTCCCGACACCACCCCATCATCCCAGCATTCGTAATTCATGTGTGTCCAGTCTTTCTCTGCTACAAGGCAGCTGTGTTTGTCAGTTGTATTATGATATCTTAATTACTATATCTTGTATCTGCCAAGCAATCATGACACCCAGTAGCCATACCAGTGTTGCTGAAAGTGGCATGAAGCGGTATAAGCACTTAGGTCTTAGAATAAAGATATTAGACAAGAGATAACCTGTAGCCGTAACTGAAGTGTTACATTGTACACAGAAAAAGAGGTTAACGTGAGTTTGTGTGACTGAATGACTGACTGACTGAACTGACTGACTGAACTGACTGACTTACTGAGTGGCTTGACTGACTTACTGAGTGACTTGACTGACTTACTGAGTGACTTGACTGTGATATTATTATTATATTATTATTATTATTATTATTAATATTATTATTAATAATAGTAGTAGTAGTAGTGGTATTGCTGAGAAGAAAGAGAATGATTTCCGTGGAATTAAAGCTTGAAATCATAGATAAACAAGGAGGTGTCCAGGTTTTTGGTTCATAACTTAGAGCAAAAAATCGACCCAGGGACGGATCGTATTTCAAAAAACTCATAAGTTGGGACACTTGTCAGTCAAAATTCCACTGTACCATTCTCCTATCCCTGTCTTGGGGGCTTATATTAGAGAAAACGGAGTATGTCACACAGCTAACTATGATATACACTCGTACTGCACCATAAAACTGAAACAAAAAAGCTATTTTTTCTACATAGATCATCACACACAGCAGCATACATGTAGATAACCTAGGATAACCCAAAAAAAGTCAGTGGCTTATTTCTAGTACCTGGCTTGGGCTAGCTATATATGATTTTTGGTAAATATTCGATTCCCAGCCAGGGTAAAAAACATTGGGCGTTTCTTTACACCTGTTGTCTGTGTTCACCCATCAGTAAATGGGTACCTGGGTGTTAGTGGACTGGTGGTGTTGTTATTCTGGGATACTGACCTAATTTGCCTGAAATGCTTAGCATAGCAAGGGGCTTTCTATATAGTAGTATGTCACTGATGTCAGCTAGGCCTGTAAACCATGTACATGTATGTGTAATAAATAAATATTATTATTATTATTACAATTATTTTTTTTTCTCTCAGTTGTTTGTTGGACTATCTTATTGAAACTTGGGCAATGTATGATGGAAAGATGCTTCTTAGCGTACTCCAAAAATGAAAGAAATTAGACCATAAATAAGGGAGTTCACTTCTCAGCCATTAGTCGCCCCATAGCAGTATACAGTGGTCCCTCGATAATCGTAAGGCTCGATAGTCGTAATTTTCGAAAATTGTAACGTTATTTTTGTCAAAACATTGGCTAACGAATCGTCGTTTGACTCGCAAACAGTCGTTCATCTGGGACACGTACACACAGCCCCAATCTGCCTCACACTCCATTCCCAGCCAGTGTGCCATTGTTTTTCACTGAGTGAGGATGATCCCATGAGTTCATACGATACATTTAATAATATTCCATTCGTTTTAGTGCTTGCAACTGCTAAATAAGTCACCATGGCTCCTAAGAAAGCTTCTAGTGCCAGCCTTTTGGTAAAGAATGTGAGAAACACGTATAATTTAAGAAAAAAATTGTAGAAAAATATGAAAGTGGTGGTGGTAGAGTGGAAGCAGTTGTGATAGTGGTAGAGGGTGGTAGTGATGGTAGTAGAGGGTGGTAGTGGTTGTGATGGTGGTAGAGGGTGCCTTCTTCAGTGATTCATCGATTCTACCAACTCCTTCAATGTTGCTAGAGTTATATAGGGCTACAGAAAACACCGCCGCCTCAACTGCTGCTTCACCAACATTATGGATGGCTTACTCTCAGTGGCCCTTATATACCCAACAACAACACAACACCCCTCATGACATACATAATGACTTTATTCATTCTAGAGTATATTCCATGTTTCTGTGTTATTAATATTGTTTATTGTGTCATATTAGTTGAAATGTGCTAAATAAATAAGCCTTAGAGTTGATATTAGTGTCATATTCTCCAACAATAAACTCGCCATCTCTCCCTCACACAAGTCTTCAGTAAAGGTAAGTGTGATGTTAAATAAGAACATATGAACTTAAAGGAGGAACACTGCAATAGGCCTGCTGGCCCATACTAGGCAGGTCCTTTACAAATCCAACCCACTAACAGAACAAATGCTACCCAAGCAATAAGCTCAGGTGCAAGTCTGACTCAAATCCAACCCCTCTCACTCGTGTATTTATCCAACCTAAATTTGAAACTATCCAAGCCATAGCTTTTAGAAGATAAGAACATAAAAAAGGAGGAACTCTGCAGTTGGCCTGTTGGCCCATACTAGGCTGGTCCTTCACAAATCCAACCCACTAACAGCATAACTGTTACCCAAGCAATAAGCTTTGATAAACCTTATTTACTCATGTGCAAGCTCGATAGGTCCCCTTTAAAATAACTATGGGCATCTTACTGACAGAGAATGAAATGTACTCAATTTTAAATAATTATTTTCTCTCGGTTTTTATACAGGAAGACACTAACAATATCCCAGTGATTCATTTTTATAGTGGGCCTGAAGAAGATCAATTATGTAACATCACAGTCACTAGTGAAATGGTTATGAAACAATTAGACCGACTGAAGCAAAACAAGTCTCCGAGACCTGATGAGCTCTTTTCAAGGGTTCTTAAGGAATGCAAAATGGAGCTCTGTGAACCATTAACTATTATTTTTAATTTATCTCTTCAAACAGGTGTAGTGTCTGATATGTGGAAGATGGCTAATGTAATTCCTGTTTTTAAATCAGGGGATAAGTCGTTACCATCAAATTACCGCCCATTAAGCCTGACCTCAATTGTAGGCAAATTACTTGTCAATTATAGCTGAGATTATAAAAAGCCATCTGGATAAGCATAATCTGATTAATGATACTCAGCATGGATTCACAAGAGGCCATTCTTGTCTAACCAATTTATTAACTTTCTTCAATAAAGCTTTTGAGGCTGTTGATCACAATAAAGAATTTGATATTATTTACTTAGATTTTAGTAAGGCTTTTGATAGACTTCTGCACCAAAGTCTGTTAAAGTGGCAGCTCCTGGCATTGAGGGAAAAGTGCTGTCATGGATCGAGTCATGGCTCACATACAGGAAGCAGAGAGTCTATAAATGGGGTTAAATCTGAGTGGGGATCTGTAACAAGTGGCGTTCCACAGGGACCAGTCTTGGACCCGTTGTTGTTTATAATATATATCAAGCCTAGAGAACAAATGGATTTGTCAGTTAAAAATAGGAGAAGAGAGTTATTAAATGGAGAGTTAGAGGTATTGGGAAGATGGAGGGAATATTTTGAGGAATTGTTAAATGTTGATGAAGAGAGGGAAGCTGTGATTTCGTGTATAGGGGAAGGAGGAATAACATCTTGTAGGAGTGAGGAAGAGCCAGTTGTGAGTGTGGGGGAAGTTCGTGAGGCAGTAGGTAAAATGAAAGGGGGTAAGGCAGCCGGGATTGATGGGATAAAGATAGAAATGTTAAAAGCAGGTGGGGATATAGTTTTGGAGTGGTTGTTGCAATTATTTAATAAATGTATGGAAGAGGGTAAGGTACCTAGGGATTGGCAGAGAGCATGCATAGTTCCTTTGTATAAAGGCAAAGGGGACAAAAGAGAGTGCAAAAATTATAGGGGGATAAGTCTGTTGAGTATACCTGGTAAAGTGTATGGTAGTTATTATTGAAAGAATTAAGAGTAAGACGGAGAATAGGATAGCAGATGAACAAGGCGGCTTTAGGAAAGGTAGGGGATGTGTGGACCAGGAGTTTACAGTGAAACATATAAGTGAACAGTATTTAGATAAGGCTAAAGAGGTCTTTGTGGCATTTATGGATTTGGAAAAGGCGTATGACAGGGTGGATAAGGGGGCAATGTGGCAGATGTTGCAGGTGTATGGTGTAGGAGGTAGGTTACTGAAAGCAGTGAAGAGTTTTTACAAGGATAGTGAGGCTCGAGTTAGAGTATGTAGGAAAGAGGGAAATTATTTCCCAGTAAAAGTAGGCCTTAGACAAGGATGTGTGATGTCACCATGGTTGTTTAATATATTTATAGATGGGGTTGTAAGAGAAGTAAATGCGAGGGTCTTGGCAAGAGGCGTGGAGTTAAAAGATAAAGAATTACACATAAAGTGGGAGTTGTCACAGTTGCTCTTTGCTGATGACACTGTGCTCTTGGGAGATTCTGAAGAGAAGCTACAGAGATTGGTGGATGAATTTGGTAGGGTGTGCAAAAGAAGAAAATTAAAAGTGAATACAGGAAAGAGTAAGGTAATGAGGATAAAAAGATTAGGTGATGAAAGATTGGATATTAGATTGGAGGGAGAGAGTATGGAGGAGGTGAATGTATTCAGATATTTGAGAGTGGATGTGTCAGCGGATGGGTCTATGAAAGATGAGGTGAATCATAGAATTGATGAGGGGAAAAGGGTGAGTGGTGCACTTAGGAGTCTGTGGAGACAAAGAACTTTGTTCTTGGAGGCAAAGAGGGGAATGTACGAGAGTATAGTTTCACCAACGCTCTTATATGGGTGTGAAGCATGGGTGATGAATGTTGCAGCGAGGAGAAGGCTGGAGGCAGTGGAGATGTCATGTCTGAGGGCAATGTGTGGTGTGAATATAATGCAGAGAATTCGTAGTTTGGAAGTTAGGAGGAGGTGCGGGATTACCAAAACTGTTGTCCAGAGGGCTGAGGAAGGGTTGTTGAGGTGGTTCGGACATGTAGAGAGAATGGAGCGAAACAGAGTGACTTCAAGAGTGTATCAGTCTGTGGTGGAAGGAAGGCGGGGTAGGGGTCGGCCTAGGAAAGGTTGGAGGGAGGGGGTAAAGGAGGTTTTGTGTGCGAGGGGCTTGGACTTCCAGCAGGCATGCATGAGCGTGTTTGATAGGAGTGAATGGAGACAAATGGTTTTTAATACTTGACGTGCTGTTGGAGTGTGAGCAAAGTAACATTTATGAAGGGGTTCAGGGAAACCGGCAGGCCGGACTTGAGTCCTGGAGATGGGAAGTACAGTGCCTGCACTCTGAGGGAGGGGTGTTAATGTTGCAATTTAAAAACTGTAGTGTAAAGCACCCTTCTGGCAAGACAGTGATGGAGTGAATGATGGTGAAAGTTTTTCTTTTTCAGGCCACCCTGCCTTGGTGGGAATCGGCCAGTGTGATAATAATAATAATAATCAATGATCTTGATGAAGGAATTACTAGTGAAATGAGCAAATTCGCCGATGACACAAAGATAGGATAATTGATTCAAATGTAGATATCAGGGAATTTCAGGAGGATTTAAACAAACTCAATACCTGGTCAGAAAAGTGGCAGATGCAGTTCAATGTAGATGAATGTAAGGTTCTGAGGCTTGGGAGTGTCTACAACCCTTGGACTTCAAAGCTAAATAATGTAGAACTTAGCCATACAGATTGCAAAAAGGACTTGGGGGTTCTGATAAGCAGCAACCTTCAACCAAAACAGCAATGCCTAAGCATACGTAATAAGGCAAACAGATTACTGGGATTTATATCAAGAACTGTAAGCAACAGAAGTTCAGCGGTTATATTACAGCTTTATACATCATTAGTAAGGCTTCACCTAGATTATGCAGCTTAGTTCTGGTCTCCATATTACAGAAGGGACATAAATTCGTTAGAAAACATTCAGAGTGGAAGGCCTGAGCTTGCTACCACCTGCAGCTCATAAGACTACCATCCCCACGAGCCCATTTGGGGCGGGGCAGATGGCAGACCAGAGGCCTAGCTTCTCCCTACGAACCCCGTGAGGGCAGGGACTGTGGCTAGGCCTGGGGACACTTGGTCCCAAAGATGAGGGGATACTTGTACCTTCTCCCATGGGAGACTTAGGTCTCAAGATACTATCCAGATAGGGAGCTAAGGCCGGGTCACCACTATTTGGAAAAGACCCGGGCCGGGAAAATACCGGCGAATAAAAAAAAAAAAACATTTAGCGTAGAATGACTAAATTAATAGCATTAGAAATCTTCCTTATGAAGAAAGATTGAAGACCCTTAAATTACATTCACTTGTTAGACAAAGAATGAGGGCAGACATGACCGAAGTGTATAAGTGGAAGATGGGTATTAATAAAGGGGACATTAATAAGGTCTTGAGGATCTCTCTCCAAGAGAGAACCCGCAGTAATGGATTTAAATTAGACAAGTTTAGATTTAGAAAGGACATAGGAAAGTATTGGTTTGAAAATAGGGTAGTTGATGAGTGGAACAGTCTACCTAGTTGGGTTATTGAGGCTAGGACTTTGGGTAGTTTCAAATTTAGGTTGGATGAATACATGAATGAGAGGGGTTGGATTTGAGTGGGACTTGCATATGAGTGGATAGAGTTATCAGAGCTTATTTCTTGGATAGCATTGAAAATTGGGTTGGGCAATTGTTTTGTTAGTGGGATAGATTGTAAAGGACCTGCCTAGTATGGGCCAACAGGCCCTGCTGCAGTGTTCCTCCTGTCTTACGTTCTTATGTTCTTCAATCACCCTACTAGGCAGACCGTTCCACTCATCAACTACCCCTATTACCAATGTTCATTTATTCATTTATTAGTGCTTTACATTTATTTGGCATTCTTTTTTGCATGTAAATCTATATTTAAGCTAGGGAAGTGACCTAGAGTCCTTATGGAGGGGGATTCCCCTTCCAAACAATAACCTCTTACCTCTCTCCTCCTCCCTGTCTTCCATTCATCAACAACAGCCTTCAATAAAGGTAATTGTCATGTTGAATGTTCATTCTTTTGTGCATGTAAATCTACCCTTAAGGTAAAAAAAAATTGTTGATACTTCTGGGTGTCTGGAACGAATTAATTGGGTTTACATTATTTCTAATGGGGAAAATGGATTCGAAAATAGTCACACTTCCAGGAACGGATTAATTACAAAAAACGAGGTACCAGTGTATTTTCGTATTGTTTTTATGGTTGTATTCTCGTTTTTCTTTTTTTTGTCTCGTTTGATAGAATGCAAGATATATTACAGAAATAGACATGATTTTGATTGGTTTCACAATGAAAAGTACCTTGAAATTGCACTCACACTAGCAGAAATGTTCTATTCTTTAGCGATGTTCAAGAGTAAATAAATGACGTCACTGTCTAATAACGTGTGTGCCTACCAGTTCAAATTCCAATATGCAGTCAAGAATGAGTTGACATTATTTATACAATTATTACAATAATGCAGTACTCTGCATAACCGTAAATCTTCTATTTTTTGTGTGAATAAAAACTCCAAACGGTAAGCAAGAGTAATATAAGAGGGGCCTGGAGCCGTGACTAATGAACAAAGAAAATGTTATTTTGGTGCCAGGAATGTTTGCATTGTTAACCCTTTGACTGTCGCGGTCGTATATATACGTCATGGGAGATGCCGTGTTTGACGTATCTATACGCATAAATTCTAGCGGCTTCAAATCAGGCGGGAGAGGGCTGGTAGGCCTACACGAGAGAGAATGCGTCTCAGTGGTCGGTATGCACCCTGTGAAAAAAATCTGGGACTCAGCGGTGCATTGTGGGAACGCCATCTTGGTAGTCCATTTTCACCATGCCTCGCTGTAAGGAGTTCCTCACTCCTCGGCGGATTGGAGGTCTTTTGTTCCCAAGTGATAGCTCAAACAGTGATGATAGTGTCAGTGAAAGTGAATTCCCTGGTTTTGAAGCGGGTGTGACTGAAAAAATTACCCAGGATAACATAATTAGTGATGAAAACCCAGATGACCCACAACCATCCACCTCTGGTGCTGGGCCGGCTCGTTCATGTTCACCTGTGCCAGGACGAAAGAGGAAACTATTTGCCCATGTACAAGACTCAGATGTGAGCAGTGCAAGTGATAGTGATAGTGATTTCAAGGTTATTGAAAGCAGTTCTAGTTGTGACAGTGAGGGTGAATATTCCCCAGTGAAGCGGCAGTATATACAACGTTGCATGCGGTCTGGTAGTGTGCCATATGCTCTTCCAAGAGGAAGGAGTACATCTCGGAGCACATCCCGTGGCCCTGCACCACGTCCTGATAGTGAAGATGACGATATTGTTATGATGGGTATCAATGATGCAAGTGAGGCAGCAGGCGGTGGTGATAGTGATGGTGGCATGGGTCATGTGACACCAGCAGCAGGCCACGCTACTACCCGCTCTGCTGACTCTGCACAACTACAAACAGCCTCACCCGACCCCACACTCCCACAACCACAACCTGCACAACCACAACCACATTACAATATCCAGAACGCACCAGCTGACCGCATCTGGAATTGGCAGCAAGATGACGAGTTTGTTCCCAATCCCCATGACTTTGATGGAGGACAAAGTGGAATACGGCCATCATGTACACTTGGGAACAATCTCACTGAACTGGAATGCTTTCAGTTGTTCTTCGATGGACCCCTAATGGACATTATTGTCAGGGAAAGCAATACATACTATGAGTACACCATGGCAAACACTATTCTGTCACCAAGATCACACCTACACCAGTGGAAAGACACAACTGTGGCAGAGATGTATCTGTTCTTTGCCACAGTAATGCTTATGCCACATGTGTATAAGCATAGTGTCAACACATACTAGGCGACAGACCGCCTGATTTCAACCCCTGCTTTCAGTGACATTATACCAGTGAATAGATTTGTGTTACTGTTACGTATGTTACACTTTTCAGACAAAACCAGGCCTGACAGAAGCGACAGGTTATATAAGATCAGACGTGTGTTTATGTACCTGAAACAAAAGAGCTGTATGTATTTTTATCCCTTCAGGAAGCTTGTTATTGACGAGTCTTTGATTTTGTTCAAAGGAAGACTCTCATTCAAGCAATATATACCAAGCAAGAGGAAACACTTTGGTATAAAGTTATTTGTTCTGTGTGATTGCAAAACTGGTTTGGTTTTGGATATAATTGTGTACACTGGCGGTAAAAGAATGGAAGATACCAGAAAGTTACTGGGTATCTCTGGTGATGTGGTTAGAACAATGATGGAGCCATATCTTGGTAAGGGGCATATTTTATATACTGACAACTGGTACACAAGCCCTATACTCAGTGATTTCTTGCTAGTGAACATGACAGATGTGTGTGGCACAGTGCGTGGAAATCGTAAACATATGCCTAGGTTCGATGCTGGCAGTCGTAGAGGTGAAGTGCAGGTGTTTGCTGCCAATGACATCATGGCATTTCGGTGGCATGACAAACGTGATGTCACACTGCTGACATCAGTTCACCGACACGAAATGGTAGACACTGGCAAACAGAATAGAGAGACCAATGAACCCATTGTAAAACCTGCAGCTGTGATGGATTACAACCTCAATATGCGCTTAGTGGACAAATGTGACATGCAGATTGGGTTTGCTGACTGTGTTCGCAAGAGTTATAAGTGGTACATAAAACTGTTTTTCCATCTTCTTGACATTTCCATGCTGAATGCTTATAATATGTATAAGTTGAAGACCAAGAAGAAACCCAAATACAGTGGACCTCCGCATAACGATTACCTCCGAATGTGACCAATTATGTAAGTGTATTTATGTAAGTGCGTTTGTACGTGTATGTTTGGGGGTCTGAAATGGACTAATCTACTTCACAATATTTCTTATGGGAACAAATTCGGTCAGTACTGGCACCTGAACATACTTCTGGAGTGAAAAAATATCGTTAACCGGGGGTCCACTGTGTGGTGAATTTTGTTTGTCAGTCATCAGACAAATAATATTCAAGTACCAAGAAACAACACCTGCAATAGACCAGCGCCCACGAAATTATCAACACATGTCCTCTCGTCTGAGGCCTGGTGATCACTACCCCATACCACTGCCTGCTACTACTGCCAAGAAAAATGCTCAGAAGAGGTGTTTTGTCTGTGGACATGCCACAAAACGCCCACAAAAACGCAGAGACACTCGTTTTATGTGTGAAGAGTGTAAGACACCATTGTGCTTATACCCATGTTTCAAAGAATTCCACAAGCTGCAGCACTTCTAGAAAAGTGTCCAGTGATTGTACATATGTATATATATTATAAAACAATTGTAATAAACATTTGTTTACATTGTTTGTGTAAACAAGTTTTAGCAACATTATAATGATAAGAGTGTTTTTGCTATAATTGTGTTACATTCAACGAGTGTATATTTGAACATTGCACAATAATTTGGTCTCACAGGCCACAAAAGTTATGTGAAAAAATAAAATAGTGAAAAAAACAAGAAACCATCGAATACAAGTAAATCAAAATTTACCGGGTGAGCGGCAGTCGCCTCTGTTGCCGCTCGCAGATCAATTTCAGCAAATTTCAGGACTCTATATCTCGGTAAGTACTGATGGAAAATTTTCTTTGGGGGGACTAAAACAATCAGAAAAATCGTAACATTTTCATAAAAATAATTTTTTTTTTTTTCGAATATTTTGCGACACCAGGAGACACTTCAGGATTGGGCCTTTCGACAGTCAAAGGGTTAATTCTGGACCCTATTTTGAAATTGGCATCTGTTGAAATTTGTGTGAAATTGGCCAAGTTGCCAATTTCTGACCACTTTAGTGGGTAGTTGAAATAGGTGAATTGCTGGTTCTTGTACTCAGTCGACAATAGAACTAAGTAAATAAGTAAGTTTATTCAGGTATACACAAATACAGTTATGGAGATTACATAGCAGTGTATGTATAGAGAACCTAGAATAACCCAAAAAAAAAAGTCAAACAAAGTGACTTATTTCCAGTACCTGGCTTGGGCTTGCCATAAATGATTTTTGGTGAATATTTTTTTTTCTCAGTTGTTTGTTGGACTATCTTATTGAAACTTGGGCAATGTATGATGGAAAGATGCTCCTTAATGTACACCAAAAATTAAAAAAAAAAAAAAAGGACGATAAATAAGGGAGTTCACTTCTCAGCCATTAGCCGCCTCTTTACAGTACATTTTCATATGGTTTTTGTGGTTGTATTCTCATTTTTTCAGTCTCATTTGATAGAATGGAAGATTTATTACAGAAATAGATATGATTTTGATTGGTTTCACGATGAAAAGTGCCTTGAAACTGAGCTCGTAGTGCAGGTACCATCCGACTTACGACCAAGCTTGGTTCCAACCAACTGGTCATGAGTCAAAATGGACGTAAGTCAAGCCTTACTATTGAATATCAATATCACACTTTTGTAATGATTTTATTTTATTGTTTTACTTTGGTATTTCATTTTTTACTTTACTTTTTATACTGTTAGTACTGTATTTATACAGTAAGGTTTAGGATAAACACTGTGTACAATACAAACAGTTGTTTATTTCCCAGAAATCTGGCATAAAAAACATGGTTGTAAGTCAAGTGGTCGTATGTTGAGCAGGTCGTAAGTTGGATGGTAGGTATAGTGGAAATGTTCGATTTTTGCCAATGTTCAATGAACTTCGTGTAAGTCAAGTTGGTTAATTTTATTAAGTGTATTCTAACCTAACCACTCTGTAATCCGGCAAACTCGGTAATCTGGTACACTACAAGTCCCAGTGATGCCGGATTTGTGATGGAGGACCTGTACTAGTTTTACATAAAGAAAACAATGAGAAATAAATATAAATGACTAATGAAATGGATAAATGAACATTTAACATCTCTTTTACCCTTATTGAAGACTCTTGTTGGCGTATGTAAGACGGCAAGGAGGGGAGAGGGAGGAGGAGAGGTTATTGCTTGGAAGGGGAATCCCCTTTCATAAGGAGGGGGATTCCCCTTCCGTACACAATGGTGAGACCAGCCATGCGTACGCCACTTTCACACTTTGCTACGAGTTCTTTCTTGAACTCTTATCATGTTTCTCGCCTTCTTTATCAAAGGGTTGGCATTCGGAACTTTCTTTGGCCCAATGGTGGCTTATTTAAGTCACACTCAATAAACAAGCACCAAAAGCAGTGGATTATTACGAAATGTTTTGGATGAATGCACGGGGTAATGCTCACTCACCGAGAAACAAAGCCGGACTGACTCAGAACACGTGGGATACTTTGTGTGGGTGTAGGCAGATGGACGTGTTTGTTATGGTGGACCACTGTCAACTTAACAAAAACCGAGCGGATGAACAAAAACTGGGACAAAATTTTGACAAAAAAAGTAGTCGAAAACCAAACTTGACGAAAACCAAACTTGACGAAAACCAGAGCAAATGAAAACTGAGGTTCCACTGTATACTGTACTCCACTTTATAGACATAGTTTGTTTCTTATATGCAGTACTGTACCTGTATCTAGCCTAGCCTGGGAATCAAACCTAGATTATTTCAGTTGTGAGCCATAGGTTTTAACCACTGGTCATCTTGATTGTGCACCCTTGCAATGTCTGTACTTGTTTCTTATTTTTTTATAAGCTCAAAATGTGATGACAGTACGTATTATATATAATAAGTGACCCTGTTAAATTCACAAGTAAATTTTTTGTTAAGTACATACTGTATACCCATATTTGATATTTCAGCAGTGTTCTGGTGTTTCCATAATATTCACTAAAATGTTGGTAATTCCTTGGCAGTCAGTGAATTTGAGAGCCATATTACTTTTAGCTAATTTTAGGAGTTTAATGTAGTGCTATGAAACTGTGTTGATGTAAAATACCCAGAGAACATTCAGTCTGATGGACTAGTTTGTAAAACCTACAAGTATACATGTATGTGACTTCAACTTGGCATGTCACATACATAACTTCTAGTTGGAAACATGCAAATAGATGGATGTTTTCTAAGTAATGCTATGATTTTCAAACCTTTTACTTTTGATATTCCTTCGATGAGTTTTGAAAGTCTCACTAGTCTCGAAGCCCGGCCATGGGCTAGGCTCATCTGGTGCTTGCTGTTTTTTTCCCTGTGTCTTCAGAATGAGTTTTTTTTTTCCCCCACATTGACCATTTCCCCACGATGAGGTAGTCAAATTTGCGAGTATTCATTCAATAGCTGTCTTATCAGAAGTGCACAGACATCATGATTCAGATGGCCCAATATTTGTTGAAGAAATAGAACAATTTAGGGAGAACCATTGTGATGTAATGCTATTTGTTGTTGATTCTGCATCCTTAAAGTAAATCACTAAAGAAATATGATAACATAGGAAATCATTTCCCTGGGAAACAGGTTTTTTTTTTTTTTGGTCTCCTAGTTACTCTTATAAAATAAACATCTTTCCAGATGAACGTTGGAAAATAAGCTGTACAAGTTGTTTGATTTTATTCCTTAACCCTTAAACCTGTCCAAGCGTAGATCTACGGTTTTTCAACATTTCAAAGTATGTAAAAAAAATGTAGATTTTCTTTTTGTTTTTTTACATTTGAAAACCTGTAAAAAAAACTTTGATCTACTTTTTTTTTTTTGTTATTTTTGAAAATATGTAAAAAAAATGTAGATCTACTTTTGGAGCACTACGCATGTGAACATAGATCTGTTTGGGCAGTTTAAGGGTTAATATGCAAGAATCATTAAATTAAAGAATTTTAGAAATACAAAATTATGTATATGAAAATAATCTCCAAATTAGTTATTCATAGCTGACTAAAGTTCTATATTCAGCATTACTTCATAATAAAATATAAGCAGATAATGTCTGGAAAAAAGTTGGTAATGTTTGCTTGTAATGTTTTGAGAGGTAGATATTAACTGACTCGGGTGAGCGATGATCAAACTCCCTCACCTTTACTGTTTCCATTTACACTTGCACTACATATTATAACCTCTTATTGTAGCTTCTCTATTAAAACACCAAGCATACCTCTCAAGGGAGATGCCATGATGCCAGTTAGGGACTCTCAGTCAAGGAGTTGGACTTACCCTTCACTACCTTGGACTGAACCTGGATACTTATTATTCCCCAAACACTATATGACCTCTATGAGTTTAACTCTCTCTCTCTGTCTGATAAAGTATGCTAGAAAGGTAAAAAACTGGAATATTTATCACCTTCACAGTAGTCTTTGACAACTTTTTTTATTACACTAGCTCTCTCACAGAGGTAGTGACCCAAAAAGAAAACGAACATTAACCATCATTCATTTAATAGTTGTCTTGCCAGAGGTGTATAAACATCATAATTCAAATAATTATGTCTTTAAGAAATGAGAATTAGCCGAGTTTATATTTGTCATTTTATTTACCAGTGTTATCTGCCACCCGTAAGTGTACTGACTGTGACTCAGCGTGAACAAGGACAAAGGAAGGTGCCGGCTCCAGTCTGGACCCGTAAATCTCCCATGAAGTAAGTTGTGAGAAAGTTAACGTGTACAATATGTGAGTATAGGAGGGGATGATGTACGTGTACAGTAAACACACTCATAATGCACAGAATTGATTTCTGGAAATCAGCAACTTATGAAAAAATAACATTATGTAACTCTATCTAAAATTCTAGGAACCCTATCTGAAATTCTAGGAACTAAAAAGATATCCAAAAACAAAACAATCAAATTAACAAAATCGGATGAACCCCTACCCCCACCAACTGAAACGGCAAACAGACTCGATGTTTTTTTTTCTTGACCATAAGAAAGAATCTAGCAAGCAAAATCCCAAGCTCAAACACCTGTCCATCAGACTACCTCATGGGCACCTACCCGAATACACTATTCCTAGCCCCAACCAACCCAACAGAAGTTTTGCTCATCATCAACGCCCTTAAAAACAAGGCAGGAGACATAAACAACAATTTTTTTTTTCTCTCAACAAGTCGGCCGTCTCCCACCGAGGCAGGGTGACCCAAAAAAGAAAGAAAATCCCCAAAAAGAAAATACTTTCATCATCATTCAACACTTTCACCACACTCACACATTATCACTGTTTTTGCAGAGGTGCTCAGAATACAACAGTTTAGAAGCATTTACGTATAAAGATACACAACATATCCCTCCGAACTGCCAATATCTCAAACCCCTCCTTTAAAGTGCAGGCATTGTACTTCCCATTTCCAGGACTCAAGTCCGACTATATGAAAATAACCGGTTTCCCTGAATCCCTTCATTAAATATTACCCTGCTCACACTCTAACAGATAGTCAGGTCCCAAGTACCATTCGTCTCCATTCACTCCTATCTAACACGCTCACGCATGCTTGCTGGAAGTCCAAGCTCCTCGCCCACAAAACCTCCTTTACCTCCTCTCTCCAACTCTTTCGAGGACGACCCTTACCCCGCCTTCCTTCCCCAATAGATTTATATGCTTTCCATGTCATTCTACTTTGATCCATTCTCTCTAAATGATAAAACCACCTCAACAACCCCTCTTCTGCCCTCTGACTAATGCTTTTATTTACTCCACACCTTTTCCTAATTTCCACACTCTGAATTTTCTGCATAATACTTACACCACACATTGCCCTTAGACAGGACATCTCCACTGCCTCCAACCGCCTCCTCGCTGCTGAATTTACCACCCAATCTTCACACCCATATAAGAGTGTTGGTACTATTATACTTTCATACATTCCCTTCTTTGCCTCCATAGATAACGTTTTTTGACTTCACATATACCTCAACGCACCACTCAGCTTTTTTCCCTCATCAATTCTATGATTAACCTCATCCTTCATAAATCCATCCGCCGACACGTCAACTCCCAAGTATCTGAAAACATTCACTTCTTCCATACTCCTCCTCCCCAATTTGATATCCAATTTTTCTTTATCTAAATCATTTGATACCCTCATCTCCTTATTCTTTTCTATGTTCACTTTCAACTTTCTACCTTTACACACATTCCCAAACTCATCCACTAACCTTTGCAATTTTTCTTTAGAATCTCCCATAAGCACAGAATCATCAGCAAAAAGTAACTGTGTCAATTCCCATTTTGAATTTGATTTCCCATAATTTAATCCCACCCCTCTCTCGAACACCCTAGCATTTACTTCTTTTACAACCCCATCTATAAATATACGTATTAAACAACCATGGTGACATTACACATCCCTGTCTAAGACCTACTTTTACCGGGAAGTAGTCTCCCTCTCTTCTATACACCCTAACCTGAGCCTCACTATTCTCATAAAAACTCTTTACAGCATTTAGTAACTTACCACCTATTCCATATACAGTGGACCCCCGCATAACGATTACCTCCGAATGTGACCAATTATGTAAGTGTATTTATGTAAGTGCGTTTGTACGTGTATGTTTGGGGGTCTGAAATGGACTAATCTACTTCACAATATTTCTTATGGGAACAAATTCGGTCGGTACTGGCACCTGAACATACTTCTGGAGTGAAAAAATATCGTTAACCGGGGGTCCACTGTACTTGCAACATCTGCCACATTGCTCCTCTATCCACTCTATCATATGCCTTTTCTAAATCCATAAATGCAATAAAAACTTCCCTACCTTTATCTAAATACTGTTCACATATCAAATGATTTAGATAAAGAAAAATTGGATATCAAATTGGGGAGGAGGAGTATGGAAGAAGTGAATGTTTTCAGATACTTGGGAGTTGACGTGTCGGCGGATGGGTTTATGAAGGATGAGGTTAATCATAGAATTGATGAGGAAAAAAAGGTGAGTGGTGCGTTGAGGTATATGTGGAGTCAAAAAACGTTATCTATGGAGGCAAAGAAGGGAATGTATGAAAGTATAGTAGTACCAACACTCTTATATGGATGTGAAGCTTGGGTGGTAAATGCAGCAGCGAGGAGACGGTTGGAGGCAGTGGAGATGTCCTGTCTAAGGGCAATGTGTGGTGTAAATATTATGCAGAAAATTCGGAGTGTGGAAATTAGGAGAAGGTGTGGAGTTAATAAAAGCATTAGTCAGAGGGCAGAAGAGGGGTTGTTGAGGTGGTTTGGTTATTTAGAGAGAATGGATCAAAGTAGAATGACATGGAAAGCATATAAATCTATAGGGGAAGGAAGGAGGGGTAGGGGTCGTCCTCGAAAGGGTTGGAAAGAGGGGGTAAAGGAGGTTTTGTGGGCAAGGGGCTTGGACTTCCAGCAAGCGTGCATGAGCGTGTTAGATAGGAGTGAATGGAGACAAATGATACTTGGGACCTGACGATCTGTTGGAGTGTGAGCAGGGTAATATTTAGTGAAGGGATTCAGGGAAACCGGTTATTTTCATATAGTCGGACTTGAGTCCTGGAAATGGGAAGTACAATGACTGCACTTTAAAGGAGGGGTTTGGGATATTGGCAGTTTGGACGGATATGTTGTGTATCTTTATACATATATGCTTCTAAACTGTTGTATTCTGAGCACCTCTGCAAAAGCAGTGATAATGTGTGAGTGTGGTGAAAGTGTTGAATAATGATGAAAGTATTTTCTTTTTGGGGAATTTCTTTCTTTTTTGGGTCACCCTGCCTCGGTGGGAGACGGCCGACTTGTTGAAAAAAAAACTATATATATATATGCTTCCATGTAAACACTTAATCTACACATCCCCTACCCACTCTGAAACCTCCTTGCTCATCCGCAATCCTACATTCTGTCTTACCTCTAATTCTTTCAATTATAACCCTACCGTACAATTTTCCTGGTATACTCAGTTAACTAATTCCTCTATAATTTTTACAGTCTCTTTTGTCCCCTTTCCCTTTATATAAAGGGACTATACAGTGGACCCCCGCTTAACGATCACCTCCAAATGCGACCAATTATGTAAGTGTATTTATGTAAGTGCGTTTGTACGTGTATGTTTGGGGGTCTGAAATGGACTAATCTACTTCACAATATTCCTTATGGGAAAAAATTCGGTCAGTACTGGCACCTGAACATACTACTGGAATGAAAAAAGTTCGTTAACCGGGGGTCCACTGTACATGCTCTCTGCCAATCCCTAGGTACCTTCCCCTCTTTCATACATTTATTAAACAAAAGTACCAACCACTCCAACACTATATCCCCCCTGCTTTTAACATTTCTGTCATGATCCCATCAGTTACATCTGCTTTATCGCCTTTCATTCTACGTAATGTCTCACGTACCTCCCCCACACTTACATTCTGCTCTTCTTCACTCCTAAAAGATGGTATACCTTCCTGACCAGTGCATGAAATTACCACCTCCCTTTCTTCCTTAACATTTAAAAGTTCCTCAAAATATTCTCGCCATCTACCTAATACCTCCATCTCCCCATCTACTAACTCCCCTACTCTGTTTTTAACTGACAAATCCATACTTTCCCTAGGCTTTCTTAACTTGTTTAACTCCAAAATTTTTTCTTATTTTCATTAAAATTTCTTGACAGTGCCTCTCCCACTCTATCATCTGCTCTTCTTTTGCACTCTCTCACCACTCTCTTCACCTTTCTTTTACTCTCCATATTCTCTTGTCTTCTTATAACACTTTTGCTTTGTAATAACCTCTCATAAGCTACCTTTTTCTCTTATCACACCCTTTACTTCATCATTCCACCAATCACTCCTCTTTCCTCCTGCCTTCACCCTCCTATAACCACAAACTTCTGCCCCACATTCTAATACTGCATTTTTAAAACTATTCCAACCCTCTTCAACCCCCCACTACTCATCTTTGCACTAGCCCACCTTTCTACCAATAGTCACTTATATCTCACCTGAACTTCTTCCTCCCTTAATTTATACACTTTCACCTCCCTCTTACTTGTTGTTGCCACCTTCCTCTTTTCCCATCTACCTCTTACTCTAACTGTAGCTACAACTAATTAATGATCCGATATATCAGTTGCCTCTCTATAAATATGTACATCCTGGAGCCTACCCATCAACCTTTTATCCACCAATACATAATCTAACAAACTACTTTCATTACGTGCTACATCATATCTTGTATATTTATTTATCCTCTTTTTCATAAAATATGTATTACTTATTACCAAATCTCTTTCTACACATAGCTCAATTAAAGGCTCCCCATTTACATTTACCCCTGGCACCCCAAATTTACCTACTAACTCCATAACATTTTTACCCACTCTAGCACTGAAATCCCCAACCACCATTACTCTGACACTTGATTCAAAATTCCCCACACATTCACTCAACATTTTCCAAATTCTCTCTCTCTCCTCTACACTTCTCTCTTCTTCATGTGCATACACGCTTATTATACTAACCCACTTTTCACATCCAATCTTTATTTTACTCTACATAATTCTTGAATTAATACATTTATAGTCCCTCTTTTCCTGCCATAGCTTATCCTTCAACATTATTGCTACTCCTTCTTTAGCTCTAATTCTATTTGAAACCCCTGACCTAATCAACTTGCCACCTTTTATGTACAAAAGAAGCTTCACAAGTACTGTCGCCAATTATTGCAACACTAACAAATCCATCGAATCCTCCACCTTCCCAGCAATTCTCAAAATAGCGATGGTCACCCTGATCCACAAAGGAGGTGATCAAGCGGACTTGAATAACTATAGACCAATTTCTAACTTACCTCTTCTCTCTAAAATCTTTGAAAAATTAATTCATAGACAGATCTATTCCTACCTCATCTCTCACAACATACTAAACCCCTGTCAGTTTGGATTCAGGACTAATAAAAGCACAAATGATGCTATTATGCACATGCTAGAACTAATATACACTGCTCTCGAGAAGAAAGAAGTCCTGCTGGGAATCTTCATTGATTTACGTAAAGCTTTTGATACAGTTGACCGTGATTTACTGCACGTTAAATTAACACACTATGGTATAAGAGGGCACTCCCTCAACTACCTAAAGTTATACCTTAGTAACAGAAGCCAATATGTGTACACAAATGGAGTAAACTCTTCCATTCAACCAATCACAGTTGGTGTCCCACAAGGAAGTATCCTTGGCCCACTCCTCTTTCTCATTTACATCAATGACCTACCGAATGCATCACAGCTACTCAACCCCATATTATTTGCAGATGACACAACATATGTCTTCTCTCACCCAAACCCAGTCGTACTGGCCAACACTGTTAATGCTGAATTGCAGAAAATATCTACCTGGATGATGACTAATAAGCTTACCCTCAATACTGACAAAACCTGTTTTATTCAGTTTCGAAACAAAGCTGCAAATGTTCCACTTAACATAACGCTAAACAGATCACCCATCACAAGACTCAGAGGGAAAATTCCTAGGAATCCACCTTGACAGTAGCCTCAAATTCCAGACACATGTACAACAAATTTCCAAGAAAATCTCTTAAGACAGTAGGCATACTGTCAGAGATATGGTACTATGTTCCACAATCAGCTCTCCTTGCACTGTATCATTCACTAAATCACCTAAGATCCCTAATAACCCAGCAAAAGGCTGCAGTCAGAATGATGATAAATTCCCACTCCCAACAGCATACTTCACCAGCATTCAAAAGTCTAAAACTGCTCACCGTGAAGAACATCCATACTTATTTATGTGCCTACTACATACATAGAACACTACACTCAAACATAAACCCTCCACCCAAACTTCTCCTCACCAATCTTAACAGGACACATGACCATAACACAAGACACAGATCTCTTTTTGATGTACCCCAAGTCCATATCACACTGTGAAACCTATGCACATAAAGGTCCCCAAAATTTGGAATTCATTACCAGTAAATTCTAAAGTAACCTGGTCTGAGCATCAATTTAAGACTCTTCTCAAAAACCACGTAATCACCCTAAAGTAAAAACTCAATACTCCATATTTAACTTTACCAAAAATTTTCTCAATTGCCTAAATTTTAAAACTTCAAAACGAGATGCCCAAATTTCATACATTAATACTTCATTGTAGTAAAAATACCTACCCAAAACAATAGTGCCTTACACCCAGTTGTAGCATTCTCATACTGTCAACTACTTTCAACAACTCAAAATGTTATATTCCCATAATATAATTTCAATATTTATTATTGAAACTGTTGTAATTTGAGTTCAGTTAATGTCTTCTATAAATAAAAGCAGATGTACAACTTTAACAAACTATGATCAATTTATTTAGTATTAAGTGGTCTGTAAGCCATTAAATTAAGTCTGCCCATAATGCCTAGTCATGATAGTGGCTTTCTTTGGACTGCAACTTATTATTGTAATTTCATGATCTCAATGTAATCTTGCAAAGAAATAAAATTTGTTTGTTTTGTTTGTTTATGTTTCAGATACTTTCAGATTTGCCAATATTTTTTTTTTTTTTTTTTTAATATTTTGCTACAGTACAACGTCTCTCTCATTCTGGTAGTTATTACTTGAAAACTTTAAAGATTGTGGGGAGGGTTAATGTGGGCATATTGGGCCAAGTTGGTAGTAGTGAGGTGAATCACCTGACACATACTCTTCGTGTCAACTACATTAAAATAAATGATACAGTTTGCAGAGAGGAGCTTTACCCAGATGTTTTGCCTGTGCAAAAGGCTTCTTCACTCAGTTGTCCACTTTGTGCCATTTGTCTTCAACATAGAATTAAAAACCACATTTTCTTAACTTGTATCAAATATTCAGGAACTTACCACATCTATACTAGAGATGAATGCAGTAAATAAAAACAAGACAAGTGAAGCAGTAATATTTGAAATGTTTTGGGAAGCTATGTCCAGAAGATGTGGAGAGAGGTGCTGACTCTGGCTTTGGCTACTAGTGATATTGAGAGATTGCAGATGTCTACACTCACCATCTAACTTATGACCTGCGCGACATACAACCACTCGACTTACAGCCATGCATCTGGCAGCAGGGCTGCCAGACTCACGGTCGGACACAGCAGTATAATGTGATCCTTTATTGACAACGTTTTGCCCACACAAGTAGAGGTAGTAGTAGTAGTCATACATGTGGTGGAAAAGTCAGCTGGTATATGAGAAAGAAAGGTTACAAAAGCTATGGCTTGGATAGCATAAAAATATGTTGGGCATATGTAGAAAGGATGAACACTGCAGCAGGCCTGTTGGCCCAGACTGGGCATGTCCTTTATGTAGTAGCAATTATGTGATGGCAGGGTTTACTAATCCAAAAGGGTTCTTTTGGGTATATAGGACGAAGGTGGGGGGAAAAGGTAGGACCTCTGAAAATTGGGAATGGACAGCTGACGGATGACGAACTGGAAATCTGTTGTCTATTTAATGACTATTGTTTATCAGTTTGTCAGTCTTTGCACAGGAGAGTGTAAATGAGATTCCAGAAATTGACAATTATTCAGTTCCTGAAGAATTCAAATTAGCTAATATTACTGTTATGAGAGACATGGTTATCAAACAGATAAGATAAATTGAAACAAAATAAGTCTCCAGGGCCCAACAAGTTGTTTCCCAGGGTATTTAAAGAATGCAAGATGGAACTTAGTCAGCCATTAACCCTTTCAGGGTTTCCGACGTACTAGTACGGCTTACACGCCAGGGTTATTGATGTACTAGTACGCATAAATTCTAGTGCCTTCAGATTGAGCAGGAGAGAGCTGATAAGCGTACATGTGATAGGCTGGGTCTATGTGGTAAGTGTGCGCAGTAGGGAAAAAATCTATGCACCCGCATTGTATTGTGGGAGTGGTAATTCAGTGCACTTTTGCAACTAAGCCAAGCTAAGGAATACCTTGCTCTCCAGCAGTCTGAGTGGTGGGGATAGGCAGTAAGGGGGGGGGAGGCAGTGGGGGTAGTAGGGAAGTGAGCTGGCTGGCTGGCAGGCTGGCTAACTGGTTGGCTGCCTGCCCTGCCTGCCTGCCTGCCTGCCCTGCCTGCCCTGCCTGCCTGCCTGCCTGCCTGCCCTGCCTGCCTGCCCTGCCTGCCTGCCCTGCCCTGCCCTGCCCTGCCCTGCCCTGCCCTGCCCTGCCTTGCCCTGCCCTGCCCTGCCCTGCCCTGCCCTGCCTTGCCCTGCCCTGCCTTGCCCTGCCCTGCCTTGCCCTGCCCTGCCCTGCCCTGCCTGCCTCCCTGCCTGCCTGCCTGCCTGCCTGCCTGCCTGCCTGCCTGCCTGCCTGCCTCTTTTTTTACACAGGGTTTGACAAGGTTAGGTTAAGGAACCCTAGCTTTATTGACAAGCTATTTACAGGTTAAGGATTCCTAACTTTATTGGCAAGCTAAGACCTGTTACCTACATCATCTCATTTGAAAGCATTTTTATTGATATGAGACATACAAGTAGGGAACAGGATGAAGTTGGAGCCATCTGTGGGCCAGCATTTTCATTTGATCAACTGACTTTATCTTGTTGACATCATTATGCTGTATGAACTTGTTCCATACTCGAGTCGTCCTGGGTATATATGATCTCAGATGGAGTGATGTTCTGGAGAAGGGTACAGCCTGAGTGAAGTTGCTGCTTTCTGTCCGTCTTGTGGCATAAAAGCTTGTTTCACGCTGTCCTCAAAGTGGATCCAAGTGTGGTACTTTGACAATATTGGCCTTGTACATAACAGTAAGGCCACCCACATCCCTCCTGTGTTGAAGGCTCTGCTGAAATGACAGATCTATCCGGGATGGGTCCAGGTGAGAGATGAGACGTCTTGCTCTGTTCTTTACCCTGTCAAGCAGTCGCAGATGAGAGGGGGGGCAGGCAAACCAAGAAAGTGGAGCATACTGAAGGTGTGAGCGTACTTGTGCCTCATACAGAATCTTGCAACCCCTACTGTCAAGCAGATGCAAGATATGGCGAAGTGCTGTAAGCTTCCTGGCTGCCTTGTTTGCAAGATTTACAACATGGTTCTTCATGGTTAGTTTGGAGTCAAATTTCACCCCAAGGATATGATGAATGGGAGGGTGCCAACACCCTCCCATTCATCCTTACTACTGCACCAGCATTACCATCATGGCGCCTAGAGACGATCATGATTTGCGTTTTCTCAGGTGCAAATGTTGCTTGCCATCTATTTCCTCAAGCTGATATAGCTCTTAGCTGGTGATTGATGTAGCTTAGAGCAGCTGGCATTCCTTCTCTTGGATAAGTGAATGTCAGTGTACAGTCGTCTGCATATGCATGTGATTCTGGGATGAGATGAAGAAGGTCGTTGAAGTAGATATTCCATAACAATGGTCCCAGCATGCTTCCTTGTGGAACACTTGCCCCAATAGGATGTCTTGTTGATTCCGTTCCATTGAGAACTACACTTAGAGATCTACCATGAAGGTAATCACTGAGGAGACATAGCGTAGGGCCTGCAATTCCCAGTGCTTGAAGTTTTGCTAAGAGGCCCTGGTGCCACACCCGGCCTCTCTCTCTCTCTCTCTCTCTGTCTCTCTCTCTCTGTCTCTCTCTCTGTCTTTCTCTGTCTCTCTCTGTCTCTGTCTTTCTCTGTCTCTGTCTTTCTCTGTCTCTCTCTGTCTTTCTCTGTCTTTCTCTCTCTCTTTCTCTCTCTCTTTCTCTCTCTCTTTCTCTCTCTCTTTCTCTCTCTCTTTCTCTCTCTCTTTCTCTCTCTCTCTCTCTCTCTCTCTCTCTCTCTCTCTCTCTCTCTCTCTCTCTCTTTATACAGGGTTTGACAAGGTTAAGGATCCCTAGCTTTATTGACAAGCTATTTACAGGTTAAGGATTCCTAACTTTATTGGCAAGCTAAGAGCTGTTACCTACATCAGCTCATTTGAAACCCCTTCTCCCATATAAATTACTAAATTTAAAAGAGAAGCTTTCATTTTTCTTTTTGGGCCACCCTGCCTTGGTGGGATACGGCTGGTGTGTTGAAAGAATGAAAGAGACATACAAGTAGGGAACAGGATGAAGTTGGAGCCAT
Organism: Cherax quadricarinatus; assembly: GCF_038502225.1. Lineage (NCBI taxonomy): Eukaryota > Metazoa > Arthropoda > Malacostraca > Decapoda > Parastacidae > Cherax > Cherax quadricarinatus. Next base: position 15,931,555 of record NC_091320.1, read on the forward strand.
CTGTGGGCCAGCATTTTCATTTGATCAACTGACTTTATCTCGTTGACAATATTATGCTGTATGAATGTGTTCCATACTCGAGTCATCCTGGGTATATATGATCTCAGATGGAGTGATGTTCTGGAGAAGGGTACAGCCAGAGTGAAGTTGCTGCTTTCTGCCCGTCTTGTGGCATAAAAGCTTGTTTCACGCTGTCCTCAAAGTGGATCCAAGTGTGGTACTTTGACAATATTGGCCTTGTACATAACAGTAAGGCCACCCACATCCCTTCTGTGTTGAAGGCTCTGCTGAAATGACAGATATATATATATATATATATACAGTGGACCCCCGGTTTACGATCAGCTCCCAATGCGACCAATTATGTAAGTTAAGACACTTGTACAACATCTGGTTATCTTTATTGTAAACGTTTCGCCATCCAGTGGCTTTATCAATACAAATTCTTGGACAAAATTAGAAAACAGAAGAACTATATACAAAAGATAAGGTAATCAGTCCCTCAGCCTTGGAGGTGGTGTTTACAACACGGTGGTTGTAGAGATTCTGAAGCACAGGTAAGGAGACTGGCGCTTATATAGGCATCAGTGAAGAGAGATGTGTAGCAGACGAGGTCATAGTCACTGGTAGGCGGGATTCCCCAGTGGAAGTAGGGCCCCACTTATACGGCGGGTTAGGTTCCAGGCTGTCGCCGGAAAGCAGACATCGCCGGAAGGCAGAACTCCATTTTTTTCCCATTTATAAATACATATAAATGCCAGACAACAAGTTTACACTAAATTATATTAAGTTAGTAATAGAACTAGTCATTAAAAACACACAAAGTAAAATACAGTCACAGTAAATTCATTACTTATCTTAAAGTATTTGTAATCTTAATGTAGGGAGAGAGGTGAGTAGTACTTATTTGTAGGAAGTCAGGTGCAGGTAGCCCAGGTGTAGGTAGCACTGGCTCCCCGTCTCATACTTAATATACGATATTTAAAACATCCCAGAGAGGTAAAATGCGCATACAGTACATTCATTATTTACCTTAAAATATGTGTAGTCTTAATATAGGAAGAGAGGTGAGTAGTATTTATTTGTATAAAGTCACTGTAGGTAGCCGGTAGGTGTAGCCTGGGCTACACCTACCGGCTACCTACACTGTGGCCCAGAGCCATATTATTAACATCGACATGCCTTGTTCACTGAATTTAATCATTTCTAACAACTACCTTTAGATGCCATCATAAACGAAGGTAGAAGTAATGAATAATTCATGCCGAAAATTGTAAACAAAAGCAGAGTGGGGGAGTGGCTGGGCCAAACGCAGATTCATACACGTTTTCTCTGATGGCTGAACAGAGAAAACGTAATGTTGACCCTCCACCCGGCTCCACAAGTATTATTATCAGAGCATATAAAATATGCAATAAATGCCAGACAACAAGTTTACACTAACTTATATTAAGTTAGCAACAGAAATAGGCATTAAAAACACAATAAAAGGTAAGATACACACAGAGTACACTTATTACTTACCTTAAAATATTAATATTAATGTGTGAGAGGTGGCAAGGGGCTAGTAACCCCTTCTCCTGTATAAATTACTAAATTTAAAAAGGGAAACTTTCGTTTTTCTTTTTGGGCCACCCTGCCTCAGTGGGATACGGCCGGTTTGTTGAAAGAAGAAGAAGAAGTGTGAGAGGTGAGTGGCAGGGTGTTTATTGAATAAAATCAGAATGGCACACCATCATCCTCTAACTTGGCACTTAAAGCAAGAGGCTTATGACTTCTCTTTTTATTACAGCTAACCTTAGACGCCAACGTCAATGAGAGCCAACTAGTTAACGAAAGAGTAAACAAGAGAGAGAATGAGATACAGAATTGAGACAATGTAAGAACACAAACTGAACAGGTAGTGGACAATCACTCGGTCAGGCAAAATAAATGCGTATTAATATATGTCTACTTTTAGTTCATTCACGTCCATTTGTAAGAGTTTATAAAACATTTACCTCAATATTTTTTTTATTTTAATAATAATTACCTCACAATACAAATACTCTTACATTGTGTACAAGTTGTACAAGTTAGTTCAGAATAAACAAACAGCAACACACCATTTTTAGAGTGAATGAAGATAATAATATTAATAATAATAATAATAATAATAATATTATTATTATTATTAGTATTAATATTAATATTATTATTATTATTATTATTATTATTATTATTATTTATTATAAAAAGCACTAAACCCACAAGGGTCGTGAATTGCTATACATAGAGTAAAGGCATACGAAAAGAATATTTTTCTACAGTTACCCCCCAGTGTTTGGCTAGAGAAAACGTAATTCTTCTGACACTACCTACACAGCTGCTTTGTAAACAAATCTCATATTTACATCAGTTTTTATTCTGAGTGTATGTATCATGTTTATATGCTATGTAATGGGTTTCATATATAATTTTGAGGAAAATATCATAGGTGGATTAATGAAAATGCCTATATTGATGTAAAATAAGACATTTAGTGTGCCCAAGAGTGATTATTATTACGTAGTATTGGCGTCATGAGTAGAGAGAGACTTAGCGATTTTAATGTGTCCCTGCACACCAGCACAGTGTGTAAGTATATATAGGTACAGGTACACATAAGTATAATTATAAGAGTACTTATAAAATATGCAATAACTTTAAAACACTTGAAATTTTGGAAAGTTTCCTGACATAATAGATGTGGTCACAGAAAATGTAAACAAACCGGGTGGGGGCACCGTAATTAAAAGACCGCTTGCCGTATAGTAAATTTTGGTCATAATTTGACATCGCCATATTAGCGGAATGCCGTAAATCGGGGCCTTACTGTACTAGTACTGCATCAACCCTGGCCTGCTAGCCATACTAGTACGGCACCAACCCTGAAAGGGTTAATAATGATAATAATAAGCAATAATAATCTCTGAGGCGCATTAAATGTCATATACAGTGGAACCTCGCCTAACGAATGCATCCCATAACGTTAAATCCGCCTATCGATACTTGCCATAGTGCTAGGAATAAGATGGACGAGTTGAGATTAGTTGCTAGTGCAGGTAACATTGATGTATTTGCCTTAACTGAGACGTGGTTTAATTCAAAAAGTCGGGACATGCCTGCGGAATGTCATATTCAGGGTTTTAAATTGTTCCAAGAAGATAGAAGTACAGTGGACCCCCGCATACCGCACGCATCGCATACCGTATAATCCGCATACCGCTCGCTTTTTTCGCAAAAATTTTGCCTCGCATACCGCCCAAAGACCCGCTCACCGCTCTTCGTCCGAGACGCGTCCAATGTGCGGCCTGAGCCACGCTCACATGTTCTGCCGGTGGCATTGTTTACCAGCCAGCCTCCGCGGTAACATCCAAGCATACAATCGGAACATTTCGTATTATTACAGTGTTTTTGGTGATTTTTTCTGGAAAATAAGTGACCATGGGCCCCAAGGAAGCTTCTAGTGCCAACCCTACAGCAATAAGGGTGAGAATTACTATAGAGATGAAGAAAAAGATCATTGATAAGTATGAAAGTGGAGTGCGTGTCTCCGAGCTGGCCAGGTTGTATAATAAACCCCAATCAACCATCGCTACTATTGGTGGTACAGCTGCTGCTGCACTGTCAGCTGCTGCTGCTGTTGTACCACCATCAGCTGCTGCTGCTGCTGTAGTACCATCTGCTGCTGCTGTAGCATCATCTGCTGCTGCTGTAGCATCGTCTGCTGCTGCTGTAGCATCGTCTGCTGCTGCTGTAGCATCGCCTGCTGCTGCTGTAGCATCGTCTGCTGCTGCTGTAGCATCGTCTGCTGCTGCTGTAGCATCGTCTGCTGCTGCTGTAGCATCGTCTGCTGCTGCTGTAGCATCGTCTGCTGCTGCTGTAGCATCGTCTGCTGCTGCTGTAGCATCGTCTGTTGCTGCTGTACCACCGTCAGCTGCTGTTGCTGCTGTAGCACCGTTGTTGGTGTGGCTTATTGAGAATAAGAAAGAAACAATTAACCCCAGAGTATTTGCCACCCAGGATAACCCAAAAAAAGTCAGTGTCATCGAAGACTGTCTAACTTACTTCCATTGGGGTCCTTAATCTTGTCTCCCAGGATGCAACCCACACCAGTCGACTAACACCCAGGTGAACAGGGAAAAATGCCTGGAACTAGTGCTCATATTGGTGAATTTAAAGCCAGCAAAGGTTGGTTTGAGAGATTTAAGAATCGTAGTGGCATACACAGTGTGATGAGTCCTGTTCTGGAAGAAAATGCCAAACAGGACCTACAGTACTCAGGAGGAAAAGGCACTCCCAGGACACACTGTCTCATCAGTCATTGCTGCATCTTCAATAAAGGTAAGTGTCATTTATTCTTCATTTAGTAGAGTAGTACATGCACAATATATATTGTGCATGTACTACTCTACTATTGTGCATGTATCCTTCTCTTTGTGTGTAGGAAAATGTATATTTCATGTGGTAAAAATTTTTTTTTCATACTTTTGGGTGTCTTGCACAGATTAATTTGATTTCCATTATTTCTTATGGGGAAAATTCATTCGCATACCGAACATTTCGCATAACAATCAGCCCTCTTGCACGGATTAAAGTCGCTATGCGGGGGTCCACTGTATTGGGAAGGGGGGTGGGGTGGCATTGTATGTCCGAGATCGCTTGAACTGTTGCATAAAAACGGGTATTAAGTCTGAAGTAACACATACAGTCTGATTGGATAGAATTTTCAGAGGGGCATGAAAAACTGATTTTAGGAGTGGTATACTGTCCCCCAAACTTAGATAGGGACCAAGGGAAACTACTATGGGAGGAAATTGTTAAGGCCACAAGGCACAATAATGTAGTAATTCTAGGAGACTTTAACTTTAGTCATGTTGATTGGAATTTCTTGACTGGGAATTTAGAATCATACGACTTGTTAGAAGTATTTCAGGATTGTTTTTTGAAGCAGTTTGTGACAGAACCTACAAGGGGAAATAACCTGCTTGACTTAGTTATGGCAAACAATGAATCCGTTGTTAATAATTTATAAATTTCAGAGGAACTGGGTGCTAGCGACCACAAATCAATTACATTTAGCATTGAATGGAAGTACGATAGTAGCGATAACTCAGTAACAGTCCCAGATTTTCGCTTAGCAGATTACGATGGGCTTAGAGAACACTTATTATCTGTTGACTGGGGTAACGAAGAGAGCTATCAATATGACAGTTTTCTGAACACTATACATGCTGCTCAAAGAGCGTTTATCCCATATAAAGAAATTAGATCAAATAGAAATGACCCAAAATGGATGAATAATAGGCTCAAATATCTACTAGGGCATAAGAAAGGAATTTATAGGCGTATCAAAAGAGGTGAGGGTCATCTTATGAATCAGTATATTGACATTAAGAGGGACATTAAAAAGGGGATAAGAAAAGCTAAAAGGGACTATGAAATTAAAGTTGCTAGGGATTCTAAAACTAACCCAAAAAGTTTTTTCCAGGTCTATAGAACAAAAGTTAGAGATAAGATAGGTCCCCTTAAAAATAACTATGGGCACCTTACTGACAAAGAGAATGAAATGTGCTTGATTTTAAATAATTATTTTCTCTCAGTTTTTACACAGGAAGACACTAACAGTATTCCAGTAATTAATTTTTACAGTGGGCTAGAAGAAGATAAATTATGTAACATCACAGTCACTAGTGAGATAGTTGTGAAGCAGATAGACAGACTGAAGCAAAATAAGTCGCCGGGTCCTGATGAGGTTTTTTCAAGGGTTCTTAAGGAATGCAAAATGGAACTCTGTGAACCATTAACTAATATTTTTAATTTATCTTTTCAAACAGGTGTAGTGTCTGATATGTGGAAGATGGCTAATGTAATTCCTATTTTTAAAACAGGGGACAAGTCGTTACCGTCAAATTACCGCCCAATAAGCCTGACCTCAATTGTAGGCAAATTACTAGAGTCAATTATAGCTGAGATTATAAGAGGCCATCTCGATATGCATAGCTTGATTAATGATACTCAGCATGGATTCACAAGAGGCCGGTCTTGTCTAACTAATTTATTAACTTTCTTCAGTAAAGCTTTTGAGGCTGTTGACCACAATAAAGAATTTGATATTATTTACTTAGATTTTAGTAAGGCTTTTGATAGAGTTCCGCACCATAGACTGTTAAAGAAAGTGGCAGCTCATGGCATTGGGGGAAAAGTGCTCTCGTGGATCCAGTCATGGCTCACTGACAGGAAGCAGAGAGTGTCCATAAATGGGCTTAAATCCGAGTGGGGATCTGTAACAAGTGGCGTTCCACAGGGATCAGTCTTGGGCCCGTTGTTGTTTATAATATATATCAATGATCTTGATGAGGGAATTACTAGTGATATGAGCAAATTCGCCGATGACACAAAGATAGGTAGGATAATTGATTCGAACGTAGATGTTATGGAACTTCAGGAGGATTTAAACAAACTCTGTTCTTGGTCAGAAAAGTGGCAGATGCAGTTCAATGTAGATAAATGCAAGGTTCTGAAGCTTGGGAGTGCCCATAACCCTAGTACTTATAAGTTAAATGATGTAGAACTTAGCCATACAGATTGCGAAAAGGACTTGGGGGTTATGGTGAGCAGCAACCTTAAACCAAGACAGCAATGCCTAAGCGTACGTAATAAGGCAAATAGATTACTGGGATTTATATCAAGAAGTGTAAGCAACAGAAGTCCAGAGGTCATACTGCAGCTTTATACATCATTAGTAAGGCCTCACCTAGATTATGCAGCTCAGTTCTGGTCTCCATATTACAAAATGGACATAAATTCGTTAGAAAACATACAGCGTAGGATGACTAAATTAATACATAGCATTAGAAATCTTCCTTATGAAGAAAGATTGAAGACTCTTAAGTTACATTCACTTGTTAGACGAAGAATGAGGGGAGACCTGATCGAAGTGTATAAGTGGAAGATAGGTATTAATAAAGGGGATATTAATAAGGTCTTAAGGATGTCTCTCCAAGAGAGAACCCACAGTAATGGATTTAAATTAGATAAGTTTAGATTTAGAAAGGACATAGGAAAGTATTGGTTTGGAAATAGGGTAGTTGATGAGTGGAACAGTCTACCTAGTTGGGTTATTGAGGCTGGGACTTTGGGTAGTTTCAAATCTAGGTTGGATAAGTACATGAGTGGGAGGGGTTGGATTTGAGTGGGACTTTCACATCAGAGCTTATTTCTTGGGTGGCATTGAAAATTGGGTTGGGCAAATGTTTTGTTAGTGGGATGAATTGTAAAGGACCTGCCTAGTATGGGCCAGCAGGCCTCCTGCAGTGTTCCTCCTTTCTTATGTTCTTATGTTCTTATTTTAACGCAAAAATTTTGCCTCGGCTAGGGCTAGAAACTCGCTCAACGCGGTTCATTCGAGACGCGTCCACGTGTGGCCTGAGCCCGCCTCACTTGTTCCGTGGGTGCCAGTGTTTAACCCTTTGACTGTTTCCGACGTATAAATACGTCTTACAAGCCAGTGTTTCTGACGTATTTATACGCACAAATTCTAGCGGCTTCAAATCAAGCGCCAAAGGCCTGGTAGGCCTACACGAGAGAGAATGGGTCTCAGTGGTCGGTGTGCACCCTGTGAAAAAAATCTAGGACCCAGCAGTGCATTGTGGGAACGCCATGTTGTTAGTCCATTTTCACCATGCCTCTCGGTAAGAAGTTCCTCACTCCTCGGCGGATTGGAGGTCTTTTGTTCCCAAGTGATAGCTCTAACAGCGATGAAAATGTCAGTGACAGTGAATTCCAGGGTTTTGAAGTGAGTGTTACCGGAAAAAGTGCCCAGGATAATGTAATTAGTGATGAAAACCCAGATGACCCACAACCTTCCACCTCTGGTGCTATGCCGGCTTGTTCATGTTCACGTTCGCCTGTACCAGGACGAAAGAGGAAACTATTTGGTCGTGTACAACACCCAGATGATAGCAGTGATAGTGATTTCAAGGTCATTGAAAGCAGTTCTAGTGACAGTGAGAGTGAATATTCCCCAGTGAAGCGGCAGTATGTACGACGTAGCATGCGGTCTGGTAGTGTTTCATATGTTGTTCCAAGGGGAAGGAGAAACTCTGGGAGCACATCCCATGGCCCTACACCACGACCTGATAGTGAAGATGACAATTATTATTATTATTAAAGATTAGCCGGTATTCTCCCGGCCCGGGGCTTTTCCAAGTGGTGGCCCGGCATTGGCTCCCTCTATAGGGAGTGTCTGAGACCTAAGTCTCCCATGGGAGGAGGCACAAGTACCTCCTCATCTTTGGGACCAACTGTCCCCAGGCCTAGCCACAAGCTAGGCCTCTCTGGTCTGCCATCCCCACCCCAAGGGGGCAAATGGGAATGACAGTCTTATGAGCTAAAGGCTCGGGCTCAGGCATGTACCCTACCCTAGAAGGGTTAGGCATGGTATCGATGAAGATGACGATATTGTAACGATGGGTATGAATGGTGACAGTGAGGGAGGAGGCAGTGGTGGTGATAGTGAGGGTGGCACGGCCCATGTGGCACCATCAGCGGGCCACGCTACTACCCACGCTGCTGACGCAGCACAACAACCAGCCTCACCCTACCCCACACTCCCACAACCTGCACCACCACAACCTGCACAACCACAACCTGCACAACCACAACCACGGTACAATATCCAGACCCCACCAGCAGACCGCATCTGGGATTGGCAGGACGGTGACGAGTTTGTTCCCAGTCCCCATGACTTTGATGAAACACAAAGTGGAATAAAGCCATCTTGTCCACTTGGGAACAATGCCAGTGAACTGGACTGCTTTGAGTAATTCTTCGATGAACCCCTGATGGACATCATTGTCAGGGAAACAAACACATACTGTGATTACACCATGGCAAATACAATTCTCTCACCAAAATCACAGCTACACAAGTGGAAGGAGACAACTGTGGCAGAGATGTACCTGTTTTTTGCCACAATAATGCTTATGCCACATGTGTATAAGCACACTGTCACCACATACTGGGCAACAGAACGCCTGATTTCAACTCCAGGTTTTAGTGACATTATAGGTGTCAATCGTTTCCTGATAGTGTTACGTATGTTACACTTTTCAGACAAAACCAGGCCTGACAGAAGCGACAGGTTATATAAGATCAGAAATGTGTTTATGTACCTGAAACAAAAGTGCTGCATGTATTTTTATCCCTTCAGGAAGCTTGTTATTGATGAGTCCTTGATTTTATTCAAAGGAAGACTCTCATTCAAGCAATATATACCAAGCAAGAGGAAACGCTTTGGTATAAAGCTATTTGTACTGTGTGATTGCAGAAGTGGTCTAGTTTTGGATATAATTGTGTACACTGGCAGTAATACTTTGAGAGATACCATGAAGTTATTGGGTATCTCTGGTGATGTGGTTCGAACAATGATGGAAGCATATCTTGGTAAGGGGCATATGTTATGTACTGATAACTGGTACACAAGTGAACTTGACAGACGTGTGTGGCACAGTGCGTGGTAATCGTAAACATATGCCAAGGTTCAATGCTGGCACTCGCAGAGGTGAGGTGCAAGCCTTTGCTGCCAATGACATCATGGCATTTCGGTGGCATGATAAACGTGATGTCACATTGTTGACATCAGTTCACAGAAACGAAATGGTACCCAGTGGCAGGGACAACAGAGAGACCAATGAACCCATTCTAAAGCCTGCATCTGTCATGGACTACAACCTCAATATGCGCTTAGTGGACAAATGTGACATGCAGATTGGGTTTGCAGACTGTGTACGCAAGAGTTATAAGTGGTATATAAAACTTTTTTTCCATCTTGTTGATATCTCTATGCTAAATGCTTATAACATATACAAGTTGAAGACCAATAAAACACCAAAATATGGTGAATTTTGCCTGTCAGTAATCAGACAAATAATTGCAAAGTACCAAGGAGCAACTCCTGCAATAGACCAGCGCCCACAGACGTCATCTCGTTTGAGGCCTGGTGATCACTACCCCATACTACTGCCAAGAAAAATGCTCAGAAGAGGTGTTATGTATGTATGCATACCACAAAACGCCCACAAACACGCAGAGACACGCGTTTTATGTGTGAGGAGTGTGAGTGCCCCTCTGCATATACCCATGTTTCAAAGAGTTCCACAAGCTGCAGCAGTTCTAGGAACGTGTTTAGTGACTGTACATATGTATATATATTATGGAACAATAGTAATAAACATTGTTTTGTATTGTTTGTTTGTGTAAACAAAGTGTATACACAAACTAATAGTGATAAAGTTTGTTCTGTTATTGTGTTGTAAACAATGAGTGTATATTTGAAGAATGCACCTTAAATTGGTCTCACAGGCCACATAAGTTACCTGGAACAGAAAAATATTGAAAAATGCAAGAAACCTTTGAATTAAGAGTAAATAAAAGAATACCGGGTGGGCGGCGGTCGCCGCGGTTGCCGTATGCACGTCACTTAATGCAAACTTTGCGGCTATATCTCGGTAAGTACTGATGGCAAATTTTTTTTTTTAGGCTTAAAACACTACAAAAAATATTCCTAACATTTTCATAAGAAAAAATAATTTGTTTTTTTTTTTCGAATATTTGGCGACATAGAATGACAGTTTCAGAGAGGGGCTTGAAACAGTCAAAGGGTTAAAAGCCAGCCACCGCGGTAGCTTCCAAACATACACTCGGAACATTTCATAATATCACAGCCTTTTTAGTGATTGCACCTGCAAAGTAAGTCACCATGGGCCCCAAGAAAGCTTCTAGTGCCAAACCTACAGCAAAAAGAGTGAGAATTACTATGGATATGAAGAAAGAGATCATTGCTAAGTATGAAAGTGGAGTGTGTGTCTCCGAGCTGGCCAGGTTGTACACAAAACCCCAATCGACCATCGCTACTATTGTGGCCAAGAAAACGACAATCAAGGAAGCTGTTCTTGCCAAAGGTGTAACTTTGTTTTTGAAAACTGAGATCGCAAGTGATAGAAGATGTTGAGAGACTGTTATTGGTGTGGATAAACGAAAAACAGATAGCACGAGATAGCATCTCTCAAGCGATCATATGTGAAAAGGCTAGGAAGTTGCATGACGATTTAATTAGAAAAATGCCTGCAACTAGTGATGATGTGAGTGAATTTAAGGCCAGCAAAGGTTGGTTTGAGAGATTTAAGAATCGTAGTAGCATACATAGTGTGATAAGGCTTGGTGAGGCTGCCAGTTCGGACCACAAAGCAGCTGAAAAATATGTGCAGGAATTCAAGGAGTACATAGACAGTGAAGGACTGAAACCTGAACGAGTGTTTAATTGTGACGAAACAGGCCTGTTTTGGAAGAAACTGCCAAACAGGACGTTCCTTACTCAGGAGGAAAAGGCACTTCCAGGACATAATCCTATGAAAGACAGGCTTACTCTGTTGATGTGTGCCAATGCTAGTGGTGATTGCAAAGTGAAGCCTTTATTGGTGTATCACTCAGAAACTCCCAGAGTGTTCAGGAAAAACAATGTCCTCGAGGCTAATTTGTGTGTGCTGTGGAGAGCAAACAGTAAGGCATGGGTCACTAGGGACTTTTTCTATGACTGGTTACACCATGCATTTGCCCCCACTGTGAAAAATTACCTAATTGAAAAGAGATTAGACCTTAAGTGCCTCCTAGTATTAGACAATGCTCCTGGTCATCCTTCAGATGTGGCAGAGCGACTTTCTGCAGACATGAGCTTCATTAAGGTGAAGTTTTTGCCTCCTAATACCACTCCTCTCCTGCAGCACATGGACCAGCAGGTCATTGCAAACTTCAAGAAACTGTACACAAAAGCTGTGTTTGAAAGGTGCTTTGTAGTGACCTCAGAAACTCAACTGACTCTAAGAGAGTTTTGGAGAGATCACTTTAGCATCCTCAATTGTGTAAACATTATAGGTAAGGCTTGGGAGGAAGTGACTAAGAGGACCTCGAACTCTGCTTGGAAGAAACTGTGGCCAGAATGTGTAGACAAAATGGATTTTGAAGGGTTAGAGGCTAACCCTGGGAATCCTATGCCAGTTGAGGAATCCATTGTGGCATTGGGGAAGTCCTTGGGGTTGGAGGTTAGTGGGGAGGATGTGGAAGAGTTGGTGGAGGAGGACAATGAAGAACTAACCAGTGATGAGCTGCTAGATCATCTTCAACAGCAAGAGGCCACACCTGAGGAAACTGCTTCGGAGGAGGGGATAGAGGAAGATGCCTACTTCAAAGATTAAGGAAATGTGTGCAATGTGGCTTAAAGTGCAAACCTTTTTTGATGAAAATCACCCTCACACAGCTATTGCAAGCCATGTTGGCAACCTGTACACTGACAATGTTGTGAAACACTTTAGGAATGTCATAAAGGAATGGGAGGTACAGGCCTCTATGGACGGATATGTTGTGCGACAGAGGTCCAGTGACTCTGAAGCTGGTTCTAGTGGCATTAAAAGAAGAAGGGAAGTAACCCTGGAAAAGGACTTGCCACCTCAAGTCTTAATGGGAGGGGATTCCCCTTCTAAACACTAACACCATCAACACTCTCCCCTCCTCCCATCCCATCAGTCCTCACCAGATCTTCAATAAAGGCAAGTGTCATGTAACTGTGCATGTCTTCTTCGGTTTGTTTGTATTAAAATTAATATTTCATGTGGTAAAAATTTTTTTTTGTTCATACTTTGGGGTGTCAAGAATGGATTAATTTGATTTCCATTATTTCTTATGGGGAAAATTAATTTGGCTAACGATAATTTCGCCTAACGTTGAGCTCTCGGGAACGGATTAATTGCGTTAGGCGAGGGTCCACTGTATTATGTTAAAAATAAACATTTTCATTAATCCATCAATGATATTTTTCTCAAAATTATATGATAAACTTGTTATATAACATATAAACATGATAAATACTCCCCACAGTAGAATATTTACCATAAATTTGAGATGTTAGGTGTAGATGAATGTGTATGAACCAAAACCAGACATGTTCATCTGCTTGTTTACATACTCCAAATCTCTCTCCTCTCTCATTTACTCGTTCTCTCTCCCTCTCGTTTGTTCCTTTTACCTCGTTTACTCACCTCTCACCCTTCATTAACCCTTTGAGGGTTTTCGTCGTACTAGTACGTCTTACGCGTAGGGGTTTTTGACGTACTAGTACTCATAAATTCTAGCGACCTCAAATCTAGTGGGAGAAAGCTGGTAGGCCTTTATATGAAAGAATGGGTCTATGTGGTCAGTGTGCACAGTCTAAAAAAAATCCTGCAGCACACGGTGCATAATGAGAAAAAAAAAACTTTTTCCATTTTTTTTTAATAAATCAGCGACTTTGCAGTGTATTTTCGTATAGTATTTATTCTTGTATTCTAGTTTTCTTGGTCTCATTTTATAGAATGGAAGACATATTACTGAAATTGAGATGATTTTGACTGGTTTTACAATGAAAGGTGCCTTGAAATTGAGCTCAAAGTAGCAGAAATGTTCGATTTTTACCAAACTTCAAAAGTAAACAAATCGTGCCAAGCGTGCAATACACGTCAAGTGGTGAGTCTAATATTCTTTCACAAGTGCACCAATAATATTTATACCATTTTTTACACTAATGCAGTAGTCTGCATAACAGTAAATCTTATATTTTTTGTGAGAATAAAAATTCAAAGTGGAAAGCAAAAGAATATAAGAGGGGCCTTGAGACGTGACTAATGACTAGAGGAAATGTCATTTTAGTGCCAGGAATGTCTTTCTTGTTTATTCTGGACCCTATTCCGAAATTGGCATCTTTTGAAATTTGTGTGAAATTGGCAAAATTGCTAAATTCTGACCACTGTACTGGATAGTTGAATTTATAAATGGGTGGTTTCTTGCACCCATTCGATAGAAAAAATGGAGTTCTAGCGAAATATTCATGTTTTTTGTCGACTAATACAGTGAAATTGGCCGAAAATGGGGCTCAAAGTGGGCAAAATCGCCGATCCGTAAACATCGCCGAGACCGCTAACTTTGCGAGAGCATAATTCCGTAAGTTTTCTATCAAATTTCAAACTTTTGGTGTCGTTATGATCGGGAAAAGATTCTCTATCTTTTCATAAGAGAAAATAATTTTTTTTTTTTTTTAAATTTGGCCGACCCTGAGAACGAGTTTCGGAGAGGGCCTGTCGACCCTCAAAGGGTTAAGACTACAAATATTTTAAGGTAAGTAAAAGGTTGGAGGGAGGGGATAAATTAGGTTTTGTGGGTGAGGGACTTGGCCTTCCAGCAAGTGCATGAGCCTTTTAGATAGGAGTGAATGGAGACTAATGGTTTTTGGGACCTGACGAACTGTTGGAGTGTGAGCAGGGTAATATTTTGTGAAGGGATTCAGGGAAACTGGTTAGCTGGACTTGAGTCTTGGAAATGGGAAGCACAGTGGATGCCCGACTTATGATATTAATCCGTTCCTGAGAGCACATCGTAAGTCGAATTAATTTTCCCCATAAGAAATAATGGAAATCAAATTTATCCGTTCCAGTCACCCCAAAGTATGAAAAAAAATATTTTTACCACATGAAATATACATTTTCCTATGCACAAAAAGGAGGATAGATGCACAATATATATTGTGTAATGAAGAATAAATGACACTTACCTTTATTGCAGATGTGGTGATGGGATGGGAGGAGGGGAGATGGAAGTGTATTAATTTATGGAAGTGGAATCCCCTTTCATAAGGATTTTAGGTAACAAGTCCTTTTCTGAGGTTACTTTCCTTCTTCAATGCCACTGGGAATAACTTGAGAGTCACTGGACCTCTGTCGCATCAAAAATCTGTCCATAGAACTCTGTACCTTGCATTCCTTTAAGATTTTCCTAAAGTGGTTCACAACATTGTCATTGTAAAAGTCACCAGCACAGCTTGCAATAACTGTGTCAGGGTGATTTTCTTCCATAAAGGTTTGCAGTTCAACCCACTTTGCACAAATTTCCTTAATCTTTGAAGAAGGCAACTTCCTCAATTTCTCTCTCCCCTCCTCTGAAGCAATTTCCTCAGTTGTGGCCTCTTGCTGTTGCAGATTCTCTTGCAGCTCATCAGTGGGTAGTTCATCGTTGTCCTCCACAACTCTTCCACATCCTCCCCACTAACCTCCAACCCACAGTAGATTCCACAACTGGCATAGGCTCCTGAGGGTTAGCCCCAAACCCTTCAAAATCCCTCTCTTCTACACATTGTGACCACAGTTTCCTCCAAGCAGATTTCAAGGTCCTCTTAGTCACTCCCTCCCAAGTCTTACTTATAAGGTTTACACAGTTGAGGATACTAAAGTGATCTTTCCAAAACTCTCTTAAGGTCAGTCGAGTGTCTGAGGTCACTTTTGAAACATTGCTTTGGTGTACAGTTTTTTGAAATTTGAAATGACCTGCTGGTCTGTGGGCTGGAGGAGAGGAGTGGTATTAGGAGGCAAAAATTTTACTTTGATAGAACTCCCCTGAAATTTGCTCTGCCAAGTCTGAAGGATGACCAGGAGCATTGTCTAATACCAGGAGGCACTTAAGCTCCAATTTATTTTCCAGGAGGTAATTTTTCACAGCGGTGCCAAACACATGGTAAAACCAGTCTCAGAAAAAGTCCCTAGTGATCCATGCCTTACTGTTTGCCTTCCACATCACACACAAATTAGCCTTGACGACATTGTTTTTCCTGAACACACTGGGAGTTTCAGAGTGATACACGAGTAGAGGCTTCACTCTGCAATCATCACTATCATTACTACACAACATTAAGGTTAGCCTTTCTGTCATAGGCTTGTGTCCTGGTGGTGCTTTTTCCTCCTGTGTAATGTAGGTTTTGTTTGGCATTTTCTTCCAAAACAAGCCTGTTTAGTCACAATTAAACACTTGTTGGGGTTTCAATTCTTCGGCCTCTATGTACCCCTGGAATTCCTGCATGTATTTTTCAGCTGCTTTTTGGTCTGAACTGGCAGCCTCATCATGCCTTATCACACTATGTATGCTACTACGATTCTTAAATCCCTCAAGTCGACCTTTGCTGACCTTAAATTCACTCGCATCACCACTAGTTGCAGGCATTTTTTTAATTAAATCATCATGCAACTGCCTTGCCTTTTCATATATGATTGCTTGAAAGATGCTATCTCCTGATATCTGTTTTTCATTTATCCACACCACTAACAGTCTCTCAACATCTTCGAGTACTTGTGATCTGTGTTTCGTAAAGATACTTGCACCTTTCGCAACAACAGCTTCCTTGACTGCCTTTTTGTTGCCAATCCCTAGGTACCTTACCCTCTTCCATACATTTATTAAATAATTGCACCAACCACTCCAAAACTATATCCCCACCTGCTTATCACACTATGTAGGCTTTCTTAACTTATTAATCTCACTCCAAAACTTTTTCTTATTTTCAACAAAATTTGTTGATAACATCTCACCCACTCTCTCATTTGCTACTTCACCACTCTCTTAACTTCTCTCTTTTTCTCCATATACTCTTCCCTCCTTGCATCACTTCTACTTTGTAAAAACTTCTCATATGCTAACTTTTTCTCCCTTACGATTCTCTCATTAGCCCATAAATCTCAACAGTGTCATTTCGCCCTACATCCTCCCATTATCATTTACACCTGGCACCCCAAACTTTACAAGTCGACCTTTTATGCTGGCCAGGACAGTAGCGATGGTTGACTGGGGTTTGTTGTACAACCTGGCGAGCTCAGAGGCACGCACTCCACTTTCAAATTTATTAATTATCTCTTTCTTCATTTCACTAGTAATTTTCACCCTTTTTACCACAGGGTTGGCACTAGAAGCTTTCTTTGGGCCCATGGTGGCTTATTTAGCAGTTACAAACACTAAAAACACTGGAATAATACAATGTGTTCTGAATGTATGCGTGGAAGCAACTGCACTGGCTTGTACACATTGGCACACTAACTGAAGGCAGGCCAGCTGAGGTGCGCTCAGGCCAGTCAGATGCTGGACAATTATGGGACGAATGATGTAAGTTGAGTTTTTCAACGTAGGTCGGGGTCAAATTTTTAAGCTGACAAGCATCATAAGTCAGTTTTATTGTAGGTTGAGGTCATCGTAAATCGGGGGTCCACTGTACAATGCTTGCACTTTAAAGGAGGGGTTTGGGATAGTGCCAGTTTGGAGGGATGTCTAAGCTGTTGTAATTGATCGCCTCTGCAAAGACAGTGATTATGTGTGAGTGATGGTGAAAGTGTTGAATGTTGATGAAAGTTCTTTTCTTTTTAGGTTTTTCTTTCTTTTATGGTCACCCAACCTCGGTGGGAAACAGCCGACATATTAAAAAAAATAATCAATGTCCTGTATATGCATTTTATCGCTCTGGGGTGCTTTAAATGTCATAGTACATTACATGTGGATGGGGAGTTCTTGCTGGCTACCATACCTCCTACACCTGACTTTCTACAAATAAATACTAACCTCTCAACCTGCATTAACCCCTTGACAGTCGCAACACCAAATCCTGAGGTGTCTCATGGTGTCGAAAAATTTAAAAAAAAAAAAAAAGATTCTTATGAAATGATAGAGAATCTTTTCCCGATTGTAATGACACCAAAAGAATGAAATTTGATGGAAAATGATGGAATTACACGAAGTTAGCGACCTCGGCGATATTTACGAATCGGCGATTTCACCCAGTTTGAGCCCTATTTTCGGCTAATTCCATTGTTCCAGTCGACCAAACTCATACCTATTTCTTTAGAACTCAATTTTTTCTATCGATTAAGTACAAGAAACTGCCCATTTACAAATTTCAACTACCCAATAACGTGGTCAGAAATTTGCAATTTGGCCAATTTCACAAAAATTAAAAAATATGACAATTTCAAAATAGGATCCAGAATGAATAATGCAGACATTCCTGGCTCTAAAATAATATTTTCTTTGTTCATCAGTTATGTCTCCAGGCCCTTCTGATATAACTCTTGCTTTCTATTTTGAATTTTTATTCAAACCAAAAATAGAAGATTTACTGTTATGCAGACTACTTCAATATTGTAATAATTGTATAAATAATGTCAACCCATTCATGACTGCATATTAGAATGGCTACTTGGACATTTATTGGAAAATGACATCATTTGTTTACTTTTGAACATCGGCAAAAATCAAACATTTCCCCTACTTTGAGCTCCATTTCAAGGTTCTTTTCATAGTAAAACCAATCAAAATCACTTCTATTTCTATAATATGTTTTCCATTCTATCAAATGAGACCAAGAAAACGAGAATACAACCATAAATACTATACGAAAATAGACCACAAAGTCGGCATTGTAATTAAAAAAACGGTCAGAGTTTTTTTTCTAATTATGCACTGCGTGCTGCAGGATTTTTTTTATACGGTGCACACTGACCACACAGACCCATTCTTTCACATGTGGGCCTACCAGCTTTTTCCTGCTTGATTTGAAGCCGCTAGAATTTATGAGTATATATACGTCAAAAACGGTGGCTCGTAAGACGTATATATACGACCAAAACAATCAAAGGGTTAAGACTGCAGATATTTTAAGGTAAAGAATGAGTGTACTATACAGTGGACCCCCGCATAGCGAACTTAATCCGTGCAAGAGGGCTGGTCGTTATGCGAAATGTTCGCTATGCGAATTAATTTTCCCCATAAGAAATAATGGAAATAAAATTAATCCGTGCAAGACACCCAAAAGTATGAAAAAAAAATTTTTTTACCACAAAAAAATGTTAATTTTAGTACACACAAACTGAAAAAGGCATGCACAATTACATGACACTTACTTTTATTGAAGATCTGGTGATGATTGATGGGATGGGAGGAGGGGAGAGAGAGTGTTAGTGTTTAGAAGGGGAATCCCCTTCCATTAACACTTGAGGAGGCAAGTCCTTTTCCGGGGTTACTTCCCTTCTTCTTTTAATGCCACTAGGACCAGCTTCAGAGTCACTGGACTTCTTTCTGTCCATAGAGCTCTGTACCTCCCGTTCCTTTACGATTTGTCTAAAATGGGCCATAACATTGTCATTGAAATAGTCACCAGCACGCCTTGCAACAGCTGTGTCAGGGTGATTTTCATCCATAAAGGTTTGCAGTTCAACCCACTGTGCACACATTTCCTTAATTTTTGAAATAGGCACAATGGATTCCACAACTGGCATAGGCTTCTCAGGGTTAGCCCCAAACCCTTCAAAATCTTTCTTAATTTCCATACTAATTCTCACCCTTTTTACCACAGGGTTGGCACTAGAAGCTTTCTTGGGGCCCATGGTCACTTATTTTCAACAAACAGAACCGAAAACACTGTAATAATACGAAATATTCCGAGTGTATGCTTGAATGTTACCGCGGAGGCTAGCTGGTAAACAATGGGACAGGCGGCACATGTGAGGCTGGCTGAGGCCGCACATTGGACGCGTCTCGGACGAAGTTTGCTGAGCGGGTTTTTGTCTACTATGCGGGGCAAAATTTTAGCGATCAAAGCGTTCGCTATGCGGAATGTTCGCTATGCAAGGCGTTCGCTATGCGGGGGTCCACTGTATATGCATTTTATCACTCTTGGGGTGCTTTAAATGTCATAGTATATTATGTGTGGGTGGGGTGTCCTGGCTGGCTACCATACCTCCCACACCTGACTTCATACAATAAATACGACTCACCTCTCACCATACATTAAGTCTATAAATATTTTAAGTAATGTGTGTACTGTGTGTGTATTTTATTTTTTATTATTTTTAAAGCCTAGTTCTATTGCTAACTTAATATATGTTAGTATAAACTTGTTATCTGGCATTTATATGCATTTGTAAGTGGAAAAAATGGCATTCTGCTTTCCCGCGGAAGCCTGGAACCTAACCTGCCATAAAACTGAGGCCCTACTGTATTATTATTATTATTACTGTTATTATTATTATTTTCATAGGTAGTAGGTTGGTAGACAGCAACCACCCAGGGAAGTACTACCGTCCTGCCAGATGACTGTGAAACAGAAACCTGTAACTGTTTTGCATGATGGTAGGATTGCTGTTTTCTTTTTCTGTCTCATAAACACACTAGATAACAGGGATATCTTGCTACTCCTACTTACACTATGGTCACACTTCACAGATACGCACATGCATATATATATATACATACATCTAGGTTTTTCTCCTTTTTCTAAATAGCTCTTGTTCTTCTTTATTTCTTCTATTGTCCATGGGGAAGTGGAAAAGAATCTTTCCTCCGTAAGCCATGCGTGTCGTATGAGGCGACTAAAATGCCGGGAGCAATGGGCTGGTAACCCCTTCTCCTGTAGACATTTACTAAAAAAGAGAAGAAGAAAAACTTGATAAAACTGGGATGCTTAAATGTGCGTGGATGTAGTGCGGATGACAAGAAACAGATGATTGCTGATGTTATGAATGAAAAGAAGTTGGATGTCCTGGCCCTAAGCGAAACAAAGCTGAAGGGGGTAGGGGAGTTTCAGTGGGGGGAAATAAATGGGATTAAATCTGGAGTATCTGAGAGAGTTAGAGCAAAGGAAGGGGTAGCAGTAATGTTGAAGGATCAGTTATGGAAGGAGAAAAGAGAATATGAATGTGTAAATTCAAGAATTATGTGGATTAAAGTAAAGGTTGGATGCGAGAAGTGGGTCATAATAAGCGTGTATGCACCTGGAGAAGAGAGGAATGCAGAGGAGCGAGAGAGATTTTGGGAGATGTTAAGTGAATGTATAGGAGCCTTTGAACCAAGTGAGAGAGTAATTGTGGTAGAGGACCTGAATGCTAAAGTAGGAGAAACTTTTAGAGAGGGTGTGGTAGGTAAGTTTGGGGTGCCAGGTGTAAATGAAAATGGGAGCACTTTGATTGAACTTTGTATAGAAAGGGGTTTAGTTATAGGTAATACATATTTTAAGAAAAAGAGGATAAATTAGTATACAAGATATAATGTAGGGTGAAATGACAGTAGTTTGTTGGATTATGTGTTGGTAGATAAAAGACTGTTGAGTAGACTTCAGGATGTACATGTTTATAGAGGGGCCACAGATCACTTTCTAGTTGTAGCTACACTGAGAGTAAAAGGTAGATGGGATACAAGGAGAATAGATGTATCAGGGAAGAGAGAGGTGAAGGTTTATAAACTAAAAGAGGAGGCAGTTAGGGTAAGATATAAACAGCTATTGGAGGATAGATGGGGTAATGAGAGCATAGGCAATGGGGTCGAAGAGGTATGGGGTAGGTTTAAAAATGTAGTGTTAGAGTGGTGTTCAGCAGAAGTTTGTGGTTACAGGAAAGTGGGTGCGGGAGGGAAGAGGAGCGATTGGTGGAATGATGTAAAGAGAGTAGTAAGGGAGAAAAAGTTAGCATATGAGAAGTTTTTACAAAGTAGAAGTGATGCAAGGAGGGAAGAGTATATGGAGAAAAAGAGAGAAGTTAAGAGAGTGGTGAAGCAATGTAAAAAGAGAGCAAATGAGAGAGTGGGTGAGATGTTATCAACAAATTTTGTTGAAAATAAGAAAAAGTTTTGGAGTGAGATTAACAAGTTAAGAAAACCTAGACAACAAATGGATTTGTCAGTTAAAAATAGGAGAGGAGAGTTATTAAATGGAGAGTTAGAGGTATTGGGAAGATGGAGGGAATATTTTGAGGAATTGTTAAATGTTGATGAAGATAGGGAAGCTGTGATTTCATGTATAGGACAGGGAGGAATAACATCTTGTAGGAGTGAGGAAGAGCCAGTTGTGAGTGTGGGGGAAGTTCGTGAGGCAGTAGGTAGAATAAAAGGGGGTAAGGCAGCCGGGATTGATGGGATAAAGATAGAAATGTTAAAAGCAGGTGGGGATATAGTTTTGGAGTGGTTGGTGCAATTATTTAATAAATGTATGGAAGAGGGTAAGGTACCTAGGGATTGGCAGAGAGCATGCATAGTTCCTTTGTATAAAGGCAAAGGGGATAAAAGAGAGTGCAAAAATTATAGGGGGATAAGTCTGCTGAGTATACCTGGTCAAGTGTATGATAGAGTTATTATTGAAAGAATTAAAAGTGAGACGGAGAATAGGATAGCAGAAGAACAAGGAGGCTTTAGGAAAGGTAGGGGGTGTGTGGACCAGGTGTTTACAGTGAAACATATAAGTGAACAGTATTTAGATAACCCTAAAGAGGTCTTTGTGGCATTTATGGATTTGGAAAAGGCGTATGACAGGGTGGATAGGGGGGCAATGTGGCAGATGTTGCAAGTGTATGGTGTAGGAGGTAGGTTACTGAAAACAGTGAAGAGTTTTTACGAGGATAGTGAGGCTCAAGTTAGAGTATGTAGGAAAGAGGGAAATTTTTTCCCAGTAAAAGTAGGCCTTAGACAAGGATGTGTGGTGTCACCGTGGTTGTTTAATATATTTATAGATGGGGTTGTAAGGGAAGTAAATGCGAGGGTCTTGGCAAGAGGTGTGGAGTTAAAACATAAAGAATCACACACAAAGTGGGAGTTGTCACAGCTGCTCTTTGCTGATGACACTGTGCTCTTGGGAGATTCTGAAGAGAAGTTGCAGAGATTGGTGGATGAATTTGGTAGGGTGTGCAAAAGAAGAAAATTAAAGGTGAATACAGGAAAGAGTAAGGTTATGAGGATAACAAAAAGATTAGGTGATGAAAGATTGAATATCAGATTGGAGGGAGAGAGTATGGAGGAGGTGAATGTATTCAGATATTTGGGAGTGGACGTGTCAGCGGATGGGTCTATGAAAGATGAGGTGAATCATAGAATTGATGAGGGGAAAAGAGTGAGTGGTGCACTTAGGAGTCTGTGGAGACAAAGAACTTTGTCCTTGGAGGCAAAGAGGGGAATGTATGAGAGTATAGTTTTACCAACGCTCTTATATGGGTGTGAAGCATGGGTGATGAATGTTGCAGCGAGGAGAAGGCTGGAGGCAGTGGAGATGTCGTGTCTGAGGGCAATGTGTGGTGTGAATATAATGCAGAGAATTCGTAGTTTGGAAGTTAGGAGGAGGTGCGGGATTACCAAAACTGTTGTCCAGAGGGCTGAGGAAGGGTTGTTGAGGTGGTTCGGACATGTAGAGAGAATGGAGCGAAACAGAATGACTTCAAGAGTGTATCAGTCTGTAGTGGAAGGAAAGCGGGGTAGGGGTCGGCCTAGGAAAGGTTGGAGAGAGGGGATAAAGGAGGTTTTGTGTGCGAGGGGCTTGGACTTCCAGCAGGCATGCGTGAGCATGTTTGATAGGAGTGAATGGAGACAAATGGTTTTTAATACTTGACGTGCTGTTGGAGTGTGAGCAAAGTAACATTTATGAAGGGGTTCAGGGAAACCGGCAGGCCGGACTTGAGTCCTGGAGATGGGAAGTACAGTGCCTGCACTCTGAAGGAGGGGTGTTAATGTTGCAGTTTAAAAACTGTAGTGTAAAGCACCCTTCTGGCAAGACAGTGATGGAGTGAATGATAGTGAAAGTTTTTCTTTTTCGGGCCACCCTGCCTTAGTGGGCCACCCTGCCTTGGTGGGAATCGGCCAGTGTGATAATAATAAAAAATAAAAATTATTATTTTTATTATTATTATTATTATTACTGTTATTATTTTTATTGTAAATAATGTAGATCCAATATTGTACTTTAAAAAAATCTAAATTTAGTGTCTGTTTACTGTACATCTGTATTTCTGAAATTGTTACTTGGAATAAAAGTTGATATGCAAAAATTTAAGAGTAAATTACATATGGATATCTTGTTGAAATATGAGCAAATTTAGTAAACAGTGTTTATCCCCCATTAATTTGACAAATATTGCAAAAAAAAAAAAAACTCGTATATGGTAATTTCCCTGCATAAGTAACTACAGTAATATTTGTCATTTATTGCTATACTTAAATATAAAGTTCTCTATTTTTCAGTGATGCTCGACAGGGAATGCAGAAGTTGGAAAAGTCTAACAGCGTTAAAAAAGAGAGTGAGCCGTCAGTTAGCAAGCCACCTCCCATAGACTACTTTGACTTTGAACAATAGTGAGTCACTTCCTTCCTAGAAGTGATTAATCTAATTCTCTTAAATATCTGTCTGCAAATGATAAGCCTATTTTTTATTGCTTTGCTAAATATTAGGTGGGATTTAGTGTGTAAGTATAATAGCTTGGTAAGTTTGTATATCTCTTGGTTGGAAATGGAACTAAAATGTTCTGCTTGTGATTGCTTATCAAGTTGTAATATCCTTATATCTTGATTGGGAATATATCGTTTCTTGATGCTGGTGAGGGGCTTTTGATACAAGAAATTGCACTTGGTCCTTTCCTTGGAATGAACTTGGTTGCCTTCCATTACCCAGGCACTGTGTGAACCCTCCAAATTTAGCATTATACCCCCATGAATGTAATAACTTATTCTGCTCCTGATTTTTCAACCATTTACTGTATGTCTTCTAGTAAATAATCTAACAGAATTATAATCACTTTATTCTTAAAGTGATGTTACCCTTAGAAAATTTATGCATTATAGAGGCATAATGTTACATATATATCCAAAGGTAAGAAAAAGTAATGCTTAGAAACCTGTGTCTGTACAGTGCATACTTGTATCATTTCATTTCATCATTAGGGTATCCTAAGAGGGTGTATCCATTCTCTTTGGTAAAGAAATGCCAGGGTTTGGCTCATTTATATATGAACTAAACATCAGTGGAAATAGACTTGGGGCAGAGTATGTGAATCTTATAAAACATTCGAAGTGGTTTCTTATTTTAAAACATACTGCTAAGGTGCATCTGAACTTAAGTGAAGTGTCGTATTGGGACCAAAAGTATGAAATGAAAATTTTAGCTGGTAATTGAACACGTTAACCAGAGTAATTTAGTTTTTAGAGTGGTTTCCTATTTTTCTCTTTGTAATTGTGAAAAAAAATAAAAAAAATTAGCAGATATTTAGAAATAAAAAATTGCAGTATTGTGTTTACATTAGTGACAGTTTGCCATTTAATCCAAAATTTGAGTGCTGTTTCCAAGGCAGCAATCTGGAAAGACTTTTTTTTTTTACTGGAATTATAAAATACATACAGTACCTCCAGATTTTAAGCTTAAGAATTGCTACATATTACAGTATACACTCAAGCTGGGGAAAGTATTGTTTTTATCTAAAAATAATTCTAGCTGAATGGTAGCTCTTGATGACACTGTCTTATTATATCAGTATCTCAAGCGATAACAGTTGATCATCGGTTAACACAGTAGTTACATTACTGAAAACTGCATGTAATCAAAAAATTGTGTAAAATAATCTGAAGAGCACATGTGAAAATAGGATTATGTTCCTTAGAATCTGAAAAAGCCAACCAAATTTTTTAAGTCAAAATTGTTAACAACAGTGATATTGTAATTGTAGGTCGATGTAGTGATGTGTTATAGTTAATATAGTACTTTTAGCTACAAAGATTACATAAAGGGTATTTCTTACCTTAAATTCTGGTTGCTGTATTTTGTTTTAACACACTGGCCATCTCCCACCAAGGCAGAATGACCCCAAGAAAAAAGAAACACTTTAACCATCATTCATACTATCACTGTTTTGCCAGGGGTGTGTGGATATGATAGTCAGATGTCCCTCCAAACAGCAAAATATCCCAAACCCCTCCTTTAGAATGCAGACATTGTACTTCACACCTCCAGGACTTGAGTCCATCTAACCAGTTTCCCTGAATCCCTTCATAAACGTTACACTGCTCACACACTAACAGCTCATTAGATACCAAAAACCATTTGCCTCCACTTACTCCTATCTATCACTCTCACATGCCTGCTGGTTTATTCGGATTTTAAAAGGAGTAGAGAGGGATGGTGTAGCCCTCCTGAGCTGATGTGGAAGGTTCTGGAGCATTGGCAGAGGTTCTTGTACTGATGTTGATGATTGTATAAGAGAACTGAGGAATTCTGTAATGTATCTCTGGTCTGTTTTATTCTATAGTACTTTATACAGCTAATGATAAGGCATCATCAGCTGCTTCAGATTGTGTTTCAGAGCAGTTGCTTCTAGAATAGTCAGGCTTCTCGTCAGGTTGTTCTTCCTCATTTTCACCGCCTTGCATCTGGCTCTTCCAATATTTCTTTCGACATTAGTGCCTATTGCTGCCCTAAGTTTCCAGTTCGTTTCTCATGTGTAGTTGCAGTTTTAAATGTCCTGATAACTCCTCACTCCAGTTGTTATGTCAGAGATATTGTATTTTGTCATAAACCCACAACTTTTATATGTGGATGCACATCCACCTAAACTTCTGGAGGATTACAGAAATCATCAAGAGTGAGGAGAATCTTGAATGCAAAGTTCTTAGTCTGTAGATGAAACATGACTCTGAGAATAAAGCGATGCTTAAACCAGTCAATAAATAATTCCTCTGTCATCCATGCTGATTGGTGTTATCTTCAAATAACTGTTAAGGTGGTTTTATCTTTATTAGTATGCACAATATTTCGTACTTTCAAATATGCTGCTGCCAATATTTTTGAGCTCATCACAACTTTTTAGTCTTCTATAAAATCTAAGGCCAGGCAAGTCCACATAGTGCATCATTGTTCACGAGAGGTGATGACTGCCCAGTGTACTAGTATACCTAACTAGCATAAGTAAACAATGAAACCAGGAGCTGTTGCTCCACCACCAGCTTCCCTACCAGCAGTGTGTGTAACATCCTCAGGCCCAACTTCCAGTTCTAATTTCCTTGGCTTCTTTCCTTAAACCTATTACATTAGCCTCTGCTAGCTTCAAATTTATCTTCAGCAGCTTCCTTACCTTTTTCAGTCTTCATGGAATAGAAGAGACTTAGGGCCTTGTCCTGGATAATGGCTTGGCTTAAAGGTACATAGTGACTGGTTTGATCTTCACTCCACACCAGTAAAATATTTTCCATGTCAGCAATAAGGCCATCACGTTTTCTTATAAGTTTAGTGCTCACTGGTGTAGCAGTTTTAATTTCCTTCAACACATTCTCCTTAGAGTTCACAATTGTGCTAATTGTTTGACGAGCTATACCTATCTTATGTCCTATCTCAGCCATAGACATACCTTTCTCACCAAGTTTAATCATTTCTAACATGGCATTTAAAATAAGAGGCCTACAACTCTTCTTTTTATCACAACTACCCTTAGATATGATTGTAATTAACCCTTTCAGGGTCCAGACCCCAAATCTGAAAATTGTCTTGAGGGTCCAAGAATTTAAAAAAAAAAAAAAATCTTTTGAAATGATAGAGAATCTTTTTTTGAAAGTAATAAAACAAAAAACACGAAATTTGATGGAAAAGTGAAGAAATGGCACTTTCACGAATTTTGCTGTGTCATAGATATTTATGCATCGGCGATTTTGCCTATCTTGGGTCCTATTTTAGGTCAATTATGCTGTACCAGTCAACCAAATTCTTAGCTATTTTGCTAGTATGTCTTCTATTTTATCGATTTAGCACAAGAAACTGCCCAGTCAACTATTTCAGCTACCCAGTACAGTGATCAGAAATTGGTAATTTGGCCAATTTCACACAAATTTCAAAATATTCCAGTTTCAGAAATAGGGTCCAAAATAATGCAGGCATTCTTGACACTAAAATAACATTTTTCTTTGTTCATTAGTTATGTGTCCAGGCTTTACACATGAATTCCATTTTGATTTTTTATTCATGCAGTGAATTTCTATTCCCACACACACAAAAATAAAAGATTTACTGTTATGCAATATTATAATAATTGTATAAATAATATCAGTGCATTCGTGAATGCATATTGTAAGACCCACCAGTTAACATGTATTGGATGCGTGATATGGTTTGTTTACTTTTGAGCATCTGCAAAAATCGAACATTTTTGTTACTCTGAGCTCAATTTCGAGCTATTTTCAATCCTAGAACTAATCAAAATCATGTCTATTTCTGTATTATATCTTCCATTCTATCAAGCTTAGATAATCTTAACTTAATTTTAAGCCTGCCCATAATGCTCTGCATACAATGGGCTTTTGACATGAACACCCAACTACTATAATACCTTGTACAACTATGTATCATGTCCTAATAAACTATTATTATTATTATAAGTGAGACCAAAAAAATGAGAATACAACCATAAAAAACAAATGAAAATACACCCCAAAGTTGCTGTTTTAAACCAAAAATACAGTTGCAGTTTTATCTTATTATGCTTTTCGTGCTGCAGGATGGTTTTTATGTGATGCACACTTAGTACATAGACCCATTCTCTTATATCTATGCCCAAATTTACTGCTCACAGCTTTTCTGGGTGAGCTGAGCTCATCACCTAGTACTATGCCACGGACCCTGGCTTTAAACTCATAGAATAACAGCACTGACCCTGAAAGGATTAACACAACAATATTATATATAATTTATGTAATAATTTTAAAACATTTGAAACTTTGGATAGTTTCTAGACAGAATCCAGAGAAATGCAGAGTGCACAGATGCTATAAACAAACTACAAAATATGGCACCAGGCACTCAGCTGTTGAGTGCAGCAAGCCAAAAAAAACACTGGAATAGCAGAACCTGCACCAAATAAATTAAAAATGGGTGTACAGGAGGGGCCCCCTCTTTTCTGTATTTCCACATTTTCATTGACTTCCAGTTGAGCTATTGTTCATTATGGTCAGTGTTTTTGCCGCTCTTTTGCCATTTTCAGTGTTTTCGCAGAACATTTGCATAAGGGAAGGGCATCTGGTGCCATATTTTAGGTAAGTATTGATTGTACTGTGTCTTTATTTTACTTCTTTATCTGTTTTTTATACCTAGCTGTATTGAGCACTTATTATTTGATGGTGTAAACACATCATCAGGCATTTTAGATGCATTCAATAATGAAAAAAGTTTTTTTTCCACCTGCTGGGAATTTTCACTTATTGC
Organism: Cherax quadricarinatus; assembly: GCF_038502225.1. Taxonomy (NCBI): domain Eukaryota; kingdom Metazoa; phylum Arthropoda; class Malacostraca; order Decapoda; family Parastacidae; genus Cherax; species Cherax quadricarinatus. The sequence continues at coordinate 15,960,458 of NC_091320.1, forward strand.
ATGAAATCAGGAACCTAAGAGCCATACAAAAGGATCCCATAATGAAAACCATCCATAAAGTGGGGCTTGTCTGTACTAAAACATGTCTAATGCAGTATCATAAGAAACTAGTGCACATAGTGTTAAACATTAAAAGTAATTAAAAAACTGAAAAACAATCACAGCTTGGTGTTAAATTACAAAAACAGTTATCGCTGGTGCATTTATGCTGTTGTTACCAAATGATAATTTTTCGACCAGCTTCAACACGCACAAAATCACAAATTTTTATCACATTTCACATATAAGTTTCATTTGATTCTTAAATATACAGTGGATCCCCGCATACCGTTGGCCTTACATAACGTTAAATCCGCATACCGATACATTTTATCGCTAAGATTTTGCCTCTCATACTCTACTATTGTGCATGTATCTTTCTCTTTGTGTGTAGGAAAATGTATATTTCATGTGGAAAATTTTTTTTTTTCATACTTTTGGGTGTCTTGCACGGATTAATTTGATTTCCATTATTTCTTATGGGGAAAATTCATTCGCATAACGATAATTTCGCATAACAATGAGCTCTCATGAACGGATTAATATCGTTATGCGGGGGTCCACTGTACATTCTTTCATTTTGTGAGAAAAAGAAATTCAAAACTATGTCCCACACGCAGGAGTTTTGTTTTCCAGGTATCCCACAGTTAAGAGGCTGATATGATATGTTCACCGATAATATGCTGCAGTTTTGCAACCATTAGCACAGAGTGTTAACATGTCATTGTTAACTGATGGTCTATTGTATGTGTATTGTTAGAATTGTTTAGGTTTTATGAATCTTATAGGAGTATCTGAAAATAATTATATTTAACCCCTAAACGGCCCAAACGTATATATACGTTCTTAAGCGTAGCGCCCCAAAATTATATATATGTTTTAATTTTCCTGCCTCCAAATTTGGCACGATTGGCCAGAGATGCCTGGTCAGCATAGAATGGGTCTTAACACTCGGTGTACGCAGTATTAAAAAAATCTGGGACCACTTAGTACCTTCTGGGAGCGCCAGTTAAATTGAGCCCCAGCTAGAGCAAACAGTGCAGCAAACACCAAGGATTCACTGATGTAATGTCATATTAACACTCCTCTTTTAAGAGGAAAGTGATGTTAACCCCAAGCTTAGGGTCTGTCGACCTCTGTCTATCTGTCTCTGTCTATCTCTTTTAATCTGTCTTTGTCTATCTCTGTCTCACAGGTACACATAAATACAAGTATACGTAGTATAAATTACCTAGGATAACCCAAAAAAGTGCTATACTCTGCTTGAAGATGTGAGTAAACGTGATGACGCAGTCTTGTGGCTCTCTCTGAGACAGACAGCTAGATGGATAGACAGATAGACAGAGAGCTTGAGAGACAGACAAATAGACAGACAGACAAATGTTTGTGTACCAGCGAAAACAATGCAGGCTGATGCTCATCAAATGTCACCTCTAATCTTTTCTTATCAGGTGCACCCTCCCCACCCTCGTGTATGCTCATCAAACGTCAGCTCTTATCAGATGTTATCTCATCATGTCACTGTCACGGGTGGACTTTGTTTTTCATGCTTCAAGGGAACTTATTATTACCTATTACAGTGGAACCTCTACTTGCGAGTTTAATCCGTTCCATGACCTTGCTTGCAACTGGATTTGCTCGTTTGCAGAGTCAGTTTTCCTCATTTAAATTAATTGAAATGCAATTAATCCGTTCCAGTGGAATTCTGTAGTACAGTGGACCCCCGCATAGCGACCTTAATCCGTGCAAGAGGGCTGGCTGTTATGCGAAATGTTCGGTATGCGAATGAATTTTCCCCATAAGAAATAATGGAAATCAAATTAATCTGTGCAAGACACCCAAAAGTATGAAAAAAAAAAATTTTACCACATGAAATGTTAATTTTAATACACACAAACTGAAAAAGGCATGCACAATTACATGACACTTACTTTTATTGAAGATCTGGTGATGATTGATGGGATGGGAGGAGGGGAGAGAGAGTGTTAGTGTTTAGAAGGGGAATCCCCTTCCATTAAGACTTGAGGTGTCGAGTCCTTTTCTGGGGTTACTTCCCTTCTTCTTTTAATGCCACTAGGACCAGCTTCAGAGTCACTGGACTTCTTTCGCACAACATATCTGTCCATAGTGGCCTGTACCTCTCGTTCCTTTATGACTTCCCTAAAGTGTTTCACAACATTGTCAGTGTACAGGTTGCCAACACGGCTTGCAATAGCTGTGTGAGGGTGATTTTCATCAAAAAAGGTTTGCACTTCAAGCCATTTTGCACACATTTCCTTAATCTTTGTAGTAGGCAATTCCTTCAATTTCTCTCTCCCCTCCTTTGAACCAGTTTCCTCAGGTCTGGGCTCTTGCTGTTGAAGTTGATCTATCAGCTCATCAGTGGTTAGTTCTTCATTGTCCTCCTCCACCAACTCTTCCACATCCTCCCCACTAACCTCCAACCCCAAGGACTTCCCCAATGCCACAATTGATTCCTCAACTGGCATACTCCTCTCAGGGTTAGCCTCAAACCCTTCAAAATCCCTTTTGTCTACACATTCTGGCCACAGTTTCTTCCAAGCAGAGTTCAAGGTCTTCTTAGTCACTCCCTCCCAAGCCTTACCTATAAGGTTTATACAATTGAGGATATTAAAGTGATCTCTCCAAAAGTCTCTTAGAGTCAGTTGAGTTTCTGAGGTCACTACAAAGCACCTTTCAAACAGAGTTTTTGTGTACAGTTTTTTGAAGTTTGCAATAACCTGCTGGTCCATGGGCTGCAGGAGAGGAGTGGTATTAGGAGGCAAAAACTTCAGCTTAATGAATTTCATGTCCCCATAAAGTCGCTCTGCCACGTCTGTAGGATGACCAGGGGCATTGTCTAACACCAGGAGGCACTTAAGTTCTAATTTCTTTTCAGTTAGGTAATCTTTCACATTGGGGGCAAATGCATGGTGTAACCAGTCATAGAAAAAGTCCCTAGTGACCCATGCCTTACTGTTTGCCCTCCACAGCACACACAAATTTTCCTTGAGGACATTCTTTTGCCTGAACGGTCTGGGAGTTTCAGAGTGATACACTAATGAAGGCTTCACTTTGCAATCACCAGTAGCATTGGAACACATCAACAAAGTAAGCCTGTCTTTCATAGGCTTATGTCCTGGGAGTGCCTTTTCCTCCTGAGTAATGTAGGTCCTGCTTGGCATTTTCTTCCAAAACAGGCCTGTTTCATCACAATTAAACACTTGTTCAGGTTTCAGTCCTTCACTGTCTATGCACTCCTTGAATTCCTGCACATATTTTTCAGCCGCTTTGTGGTCCGAACTGGCAGCCTCACCATGCCTTATCACACTATGTATGCCACTACGCTTCTTAAATCTCTCAAACCAACCTTTGCTGGCCTTAAATTCACTCACATCATCACTAGTTGCAGGCCTTTTTTTAATTAAATCCTCATGCAACTTCCTAGCCTTTTCGCTTATGATCGCTTGAGAAATGCTATCTCCTGCTAGCTGTTTTTCATTTATCCACACCAATAAGAGTCTCTCAACATCTTCCATCACTTGCGATCTCTGTTTCGAAAACACAGTTAAACCTTTGGCAAGAACAGCTTCCTTGATTGCCTTTCTGTTGCCCACAATAGTAGAGATGGTTGATTTGGGTTTCTTGTACAACCTGACCAGGTCGGCAATACGCACTCCACTTTCATACTTATCAATGATCTCTTTCTTCATCTCTATTGGAATTCTAACCCTTATTGCTGTAGGGTTGGAACTAGAAGCTTTCTTGGGGCCCATGGTCACTTATTTTCCAGATAAAGCACCGAAAACACTGTGATAATACGAAATATTCCGATTGTATGCTTGGATGTTACCGCGGAGGCTGGCTGGTAAACAATGCCACCGGCGGAACATATGAGGCTGGCTCAGGCCTCACATTGGACGCGTCTCGGACGAAGGGCGGTGAGCGGGTTTTTGGGCGGTATGCGAGGCAAAATTTTAGCGATCAAAGCGTCCGGTATGCGGATTGTACGTTATGCAATGTGTCCGGTATGCGGGGGTCCACTGTACTTCAATAATTTCGCTAATATCAACTCTACGGCTTATTTATCTATCTCACTTCATCTAATATGACATAATAAACAATACAGTGGACCCCCTCATACCGCACGCATCGTATACCGTACAATCCGCATACCGCTCGCTTTTTTCGCAAAAATTTTGCCTCGCATACCGCCCAAAAACCCGCTCACCGCTCTTCGTCCGAGACGCGTCCAATGTGCGGCCTGAGCCACGCTCACATGTTCCGCCGGTGGCATTGTTTACCAGCCAGCCTCCGCGGTAACATCCAAGCATACAATCGGAACATTTCGTATTATTACAGTGTTTTTGGTGATTTTTTCTGGAAAATAAGTGACCATGGGCCCCAAGAAAGCTTCTAGTGCCAACCCTACAGCAATAAGGGTGAGAATTACTATACTATAGAGATGAAGAAAAAGATCATTGATAAGTATGAAAGTGGAGTGCGTGTCTCCGAGCTGGCCAGGTTGTATAATAAACCCCAATCAACCATCGCTACTATTGGTGGTACAGCTGCTGCTGCTGTTGTACCACCGTCAGCTGCTGCTGCTGCTGTAGTACCGTCTGCTGCTGCTGCTGCTGCTGTAGTACTGTCTGCTGCTGCTGTAGCATCGTCTGCTGCTGCTGTAGCATCGTCTGCTGCTGCTGTAGCATCGTCTGCTGCTGCTGTAGCATCGTCTGCTGCTGCTGTAGCATCGTCTGCTGCTGCTGTAGCATCGTCTGCTGCTGCTGTAGCATCGTCTGCTGCTGCTGTAGCATCGTCTGCTGCTGCTGTAGCATCGTCTGCTGCTGCTGTAGCATCGTCTGCTGCTGCTGTAGCATCGTCTGCTGCTGCTGTAGCATCGTCTGCTGCTGCTGTAGCATCATCTGCTGCTGCTGTAGCATCATCTGCTGCTGCTGTAGCATCGTCTGGTGCTGCTGTATCACAGTTCATCTAATATGGCATAACAAACAATATGAATAACATGGAAACATGATATATACTCTAGAATGAATAAAATATGTCTTTATGTAACAGGTGGAGGCGGCCACAACCGCTCCCTCTTTGTTGTGGTAAACACTGCCATCTAGTGACGGCCTTTTGAAGCCGTCTGTTATAATTGTTATATGTAGTACATTATTATTATATATGTATTATTATTATACATATATATTATTATTATTGCATTATATTATTATACATATAATTATTATATGTATTATTATACATATTATTATTATTATTATTATTATTATTATTATTATTATTATTATTATTATATAAATAATTTGTAATTTTTATTCACACAAAAAATATAAGATTTACTGTTATTCCTTATTGCGATAATTGTATAAATAATGTCAACCCATTCACGACTGCATATTGGAGTGGACAGTGACGTCATTTGTTTACTCTGAAACAGCCAGCAATGGACCATTTGTCCTAGGTTGAGCTCAATTTCAAGGCACTTTTCGTCGTGAAAGCAATCAAAATCATATCTATTTATGTAATATATCTTCCATTCTATCAAATGAGGTCAAACAAACGAGAATACAACCATAAAAAACATTCGAAATTACCGCTAGGGGTGGCTAATTGCTGAGAAGTGAACTCCATTATTTGTGCTTAGATTTCTTTCATCATCATCATTATTATTATTATTATTATTATTATTATTACACCTACCATCCGACTTAGGACCGAGTTCGGTTCCGAGAAACTGGTCGTAAGTCGAAACGGTCGTAAGTCGAACTTTACTACTGAATATCAACAAAACATTTTTGAAATGACTTTATTTTATTGTTTTATTTTGGTATTTCATGTTTTACTTTACTTTTTATGTTGTTAGTACTGTATTTTATACTGTAAGGTTTAGGATAAACACTGTGTACAACACAAATAGTTGTTTATTTCCCAGAAATTTGGCATAAAAAACACGGTCGTGAGTCGAGTGGTCGTAAGTCGAGCAGGTCGTAAGTCGGATGGTAGGTGTATTATTATTATTATTATTATTATTATTATATAAATAATTTTTATTCACACAAATATAAGCTTTACTGTTATTCCTTATTGCAATAATTGTATAAATAATGTCAACCCATTCATGACTGCATATTGGAGTGGACAGTGACGTCATTTGTTTACTCTGAAACAGCCAAGCAATGGACCATTTCTCCTAGGTTGAGCTCTATTTCAAGGTACTTTTTGTCATGAAAGCGATTAAAATCATATCTATTTCTGTAATATATCTTCCATTCTATCTAATGAGACCAAACAAACGAGAATATAACCTTAAAAACCATTCAAAATTACCGCTAAGGGGTGGCTAATTGCTGAGAAGTGAACTCCATTATTTATGCTTAGATTTCTTTCATTTTTGGTGTACGTTAAGAAGCATCTTTCCATCATACATTGCCCAAGTTTCAATAAGATAGTCCACCAAACAAATGAGATACAATTCCCGAGATCAAGAGCAAGAGCCCCTCACCAGTGTCAAGGAACCTGCCTTGAGGTCAGCTCGCTTGTGGAAATTTTGCTTACGTATGGAAGCAAAAAATCGACCCATCGACTGCTCGTATTTGGAAAAACTCGCATGTGGACACGCTCGCAAGTAGAGGTTCCACTGTATTATTACACATTCTCCTCCTCCTCCTTTTCCTCCTTTTCCTCTTCCTCCTCCTTTTCCTCCTCCTCCTCATTTTCCTCCTCCTCCTTTTCCTCCTCCTCCTCCTCCTTTTCCTCCTCCTCTTCCTCCTCTTCCTCTTCTTCTTCCTCTCCTTCTCCTCCTCTTCCTCATTATTATTATATACTTCCACATATCCAAAACATTGCTGGGACATATAAATACTTTGTTTGCATTCCAAGACAATAGTAAATGGCTAAGGCAGGTGTAAATGTCCACCTGTCAGTGTGTTTGTGACAATTTGAGTACAATTTCAGTACCTAATACTAGTGTCAGAACAAAGATTGGTAATGAAATGACAAAAACTACTATGAATTGTAATTATCAGAACATAAAAATTATATAAAATAATATGAGAAATAGAAAAAAAGGTATATCGGCAACACATCTGCAAGCGGCAGGACTCCATGTTGCTGTCACATGAGCATCCAGTGCCAACTTCTCTGCCTCATATCTCTGTAAGTACTGACCCTAATTTTTTTTATTCTAAAACACTTAAAAAAATGTGCTCTTTTTTTTTTCAAAATATTCGGAGCGCTGCGCGAGTGAACATATATATACATTTGGACCATTTAAGGGTTGAATTATACTATTGGCAGGGTTGGATTAACCCTTTGACTGTCACAACCCCAAATCCTGAAGTGTCTCCTGGTGTCGCAGAATGTTTGGGAAAAAAACAAAATTTTTCTTATGAAATGATAATCTTTTCCCGATGGTAATGACACCTAAAGTACAAAATTTGATCAAAAACTTATGGAATTACACTCCTGCAAAGTTAGCGATCTCGACGATATATATGCATCGGCGATTTTCACCGACTTGGAGCCCTATTTTCAGCCAATTCCATTGTTCCAGTTGACCAAACTCATAGCTATTTTTTTAGAACTCCATGTTTTTCTATCAATTAAGTACAAGAAGCCACCCATTTACCAATTTCTACTACCCAATAAAGTGGTCAGAAATTGGCAATTTGGCCAATTTCACGCTAATAGGGCCCAGAATAAACAATGCAGACATTCTTGGCACTAAAATAACATATCCTCTGTTCATTAGTCACATCTCCAGGGCCCTCTTATATTACTCTTGCTTTCTATTTTGATTTTTTATTCACACACAAAAATAAAAGATTTATTTTTATGCAGACTACTGCATTATTGTAGAAATGGTATAAATAATATCAGTGCACTAGTGAAAGAATATTAGACTCCCCAGTTGATGTATATTGGACGTGTAGTGTGATTTGCTTACTCTCGAACATTGGTAAAAATTGAACATTTCCTCTACTTTGAGCTCAATTTCAAGGTCGTTTTCATCGTGAAACTAATCAAAATCATCTCCATTTCTGTAATATGTGTTCCATTCTATCAAATGAGACCAAGAAAATGAGAATACAACCATAAATACATGTACTATACGAAAATACACCTCAAAGTTGACGTTTTAATCCAAAAACAAGGTCGGAGTTTTTTTTCTCTCATGCACTGCGTCCTGCAGGATTTTTTTTATACAGTGCACACTGACCACACACACTCATTCTCTCACATGTGAGCCTACTAGTTTTCTCCTGCTTGCTTTGAAGCCGCTAGAATTATTGAATATATGTATATACGTCTGAAACACTGGCTCGTAAGACGTATACAGTGGACCCCCGCTTTACGATATTATTTCATTCCAGAAGTATGTTCAGGTGCCAGTACTGACCGAATTTGTTCCCATAAGGAATATTGTGAATTAGATTAGTCCATTTCGGACCCCAAAACATACACATACAAACGCACTTACATAAATACACTTACATAAATACACTTACATAATTGGTCGCATTGGGAGCTGATCGTAAACCGGGGGTCCACTGTATATTGCTGAAAACAGTCAAAGGGTTAAAGGTCTACTGGGTTTGGTGTATGAATTCTTAATTCAAACTCATATTTTGTATTATTTTTTATCGAGGGTTTTCAGGATTTCATTAAGATTTTTATTTTCAGATATTTTACAGTATCTCTGAAAAAATATTTTGTTTTAAATTTTTATGGGCCTCTTTTGGTAGTGGGTTTGGAGTTGGTTCCTTCATTCCCTACTCAATAGGACCCTGACTGTTGGAAATAAGGAATATTGCTGCAAGATTCTACTTACTGCAGTGTAGGTTATTGTTGCATAAGTAACATGCTTGAGTAAAATTCACTTGGGGCACTCCACTTATGTGTGTGCAAATTACAAACTGTTATGTCTTGTCACTAAAATATTTTTCACATTTATGTAAGATATGACAATGCTATAGCTTTCAGCTAAGCTGGGAGATATTAGCCTTCAGTATTTTGTTTCTTAATGTAATTTACAAGTTTGATTGTAAATAATGCAAATTGTATGCTGAACTAATCATTTAGTGCAGTAGACCCTTAACCCTTTGACTGTCGCAACCCCCAATCCTGAGGTGTCTCCTGGTGTCGCAAAATTTAAAAAAAAAAAAAATTATTTTTTCTTATGAAATGATAGAGAATCTTTTCCCGATTGTAATGACACCAAAAAAAAAACGAAATTTGATGGAAAACTGACGGAATTATGCTCTCGCGAAGTTAGCGACCTCGGCACTGTTTACAAATCGGCGATTTCGCCCACTTTGAGCCCTATTGTCGGCTAATTTCATTGTTCCAGTCGCCCAACCTCATAGCTATTTCTTTAGAACTCCATTTTTTCTATCGATTGAGTACAAGAAACTGCCCATTTACCGATTTCAACTACCTAATAATGTGGTCAGAAATTTGCAATTTGGCCAATTTCACGAAAACTAAAAAATATGACAATTTCACAATATGGTCCAGAATGAACAATGCAGACATTCCTGGCTCTAAAATAACATTTTCTTTGTTCATCAGTCATGTCTCCAGGCCCCTCTGATATTACTCTTGCTTTCTATTTTGAATTTTTATTCAAACAAAAAATAGAAGACTTACTATTATGCAGACTACTGCAATACTGTAATAATTGTATAAATAACATCAACCCATTCATGACTGCATATTAGAATGGCTAGTTGGACATTTATTGGACAATGGCATCATTTGTTTACTTTTGAACATTGGCAAAATCAAACATTTCCCCTACTTTGAGCTCCATTTCTAGGTTCTTTTTATAGTAAAATCAATCAAAATCACCTCTATTTCTATAATATATTTTCCATTCTATCAAATGAGACCAAGAAAACGAGAATACAACCATAAATACTATACGAAAATAGACCACAAAGTCGGCATTTTAATTAAAAAAAAAACGATCGGAGTTTTTTTTTTCTCATTATGCACGACAGTCAAAGGGTTAAATTACACTGTTCCTGAAATTGCTGTTTTAAGATAAATCCATGTTATATAAACTGAAGAACTTAAGCCAAACAACTTTTTTTAGACAACCAGATCTTACAAAAATAAAAATGATAATGTTGTTTTTGTTGCTTAAGACTACAGATGCAACAGAAATAATATTTACCTTAAATTGTGGTTGCTGGTGTATGTCAGTGATTGTGAAGAGAGTGGAGATGCATGGTGCAGCCCTACTGGGCTGAGGTGGGTGGTAGTTGGTTGTCGGCAGAAGTGGATGGTTGAGGTTCTGGTACTAAAGTCGATGGCTGTTTCGGAGTGTGCATAAATTTTGTAATAGATCTCTGGCTTCTTTTACCCTGCAGTACATTATACAGTTAATGGTAAGGTATCATCAGCTGCTCTAGACCCCATTTCAAAGCACTGCTTCTAAATTTGTCAGGGTCATCTTCAGTAAAAAGGTCTGCTAATTTAGCAGCAACATAACTGCTGCAATATTAACGGTTTTTCTTCAGGTTCTTCTTCATCTTCTGTTATCTGGCTCCCTTGTATCTGTTCACTGAACTCTGGCAACATTTCATCTAGACTCCTGTCTTCATCATCATCATTTAGGAGCTCATTCACATCTTCGTCCTTCATATCTTCAAACCCATCACCTGGTAATCTCCTTGCCAGCTGAGCAATTTCCTGAACCTGACTCTCAAGCAAGTGAAAGCCAGTGAAAGAAATACCTACAGAATGCCATAACTTTCCCCACTGTGCATTTAATGTTTATTTGGGCACTTCATTCCATGCAACTCTAGCATAGCTGATGGCATCTTCAATATTAAATTTATTCCAGAAGCTTAGTACTGCTAGGTTGGAGCCAGAATCCATCCAAATTTTTTCCCCTCCTGCAAACCGAACCATATTAAGTTAATTTTACGAAGTATTGTATAACATTATGCCTCAATTTTTCAGTGGTGTAATAACCAAAATGTGCCAAATAAATTTGTGTAATGTAAGGGTGTACTGTATATGGTAATCCTTTTGAGGAAGTTTAAAACTAAAGTTTAAGTAATAGTATTGTATTAAAATGCATACAGGTTTGCATGATAAATTTCACTCAAAATGTAAAATATGTTGATAAGACAGCTATTGAACAGGTTCATGTATGTTAACTATAAAAAGTCATGGCTGTGACTCGTCTACCTTCTAGGTGTGTGCTGTACCATGTTAATTCAGAAAAATATATCTAACTTCATGTAAGAAATATTTAATGACCCTTGTGTAGTCGATAGGCTTTGAACCTAATACACCAACCAACAATGCCTTAGAGAAAATTTCTGAAAAGGTTATCTTTAGGAAGTTCAGCTTGTTTGACCAACTCAGCAATAAAGTACAACATTTAAAGTACTGTACAATGAGATAAAACTTGTATACAGAAACAAATTGGGTTACAAGACTGAAATTGAGGGGAAGAACAAGGTCGTTAATGACTATAAAGGTTTACAGTAAACCTTGTGAGATGTTGAACTTTGGTCATGTTGTAGTTGTAACTAAATCAAGGATATTTTGTGCTTATACAAAAAAAATTTATCTGCTGCGATGCATCCAACCCCAATTTCAGCTTCTCCTAAGACCCATGGAGACATTATATAACTACCCTTTCTCAAAAATCATTTGTTCTTTCAGACTTGTGTGATATGACTGTATATAAGCTTAGTCTCATACACTTGAGTTTCCTAAAGGGGACTTTGGTCAACCCACTCCTAAAAAAAAAAACCTTCCCTTGATTCAGAAAATGTCGCACTATTGTCCTGTTTCTAATTTTGTTTCTTTCTAATTTGAACATGCTATTTTTGATCATCTGCTTTGCTTTCTGGAGCAGAATTATGTTTTTCTGCATGTTCAATCAGTGTATAGACCATTTCTTTGAACTGAGACAGCTTGATTTATGGTTTATAATGATTTAGTAGTGAATACAGGTACTCCTCACTTAATGACCTACCTGTTTAATGAGCATTCGGACTTACAACCAGATCCGACCTGTGTACTCTATGTGCATTTTACTTTTTAATTCCTAGTTTTATTTTTAATATACTAAAAATGTTATAAATGGTGCAAACGTGACATTAAAACAATATCTAAAGATAGTTGACACAAACCCACTACCAGTACAGTATGCTTGAAATATCAGTAAGGGGCGGCTCCTCGCTTAACACTCCGAGGGTTGAAACCCCTGAACCCTAACTCTCACTCAGGGTCAAAAAATTTTCAAAAAACAAAAAAAAAAAAAAATTTTTTTTCTTATGAAATGATAGGGAATCTTTTCCCAATGGTAATGACACCAAAAGTACGAAATTTGATGGAAAACTTACGAAATTACGCTCTCGCGAAGTTAACAATATTTCCGCATCGGCAATTTCACCCACTTTGAGCACTATTTTTGACCAATTCCATTCTTCCAATCGACTAAAATCATAGCTATTTTGCTAGAACCCCATTTGTTCTATCGATTGAGTACAAGAAACCGCCCATTTACTGATTTAACTACCCAATAAAGTGATCAGAATTTGGCAATTTGACCAATTTCAATCAAATTTCAAGAGATGCCAATTTCAAAATAAAGTCCAGAATAAACAAAACAGACATTCCTGGTACTAAAATAACATTTTCTCTGTTCATAAGTCATGTCTCCAGGCCCCTCTTATGTATATTACTCTTGCTTTCCATTCTGAATTTTTATTCTCACAAAAAATAGAAGATTTACTGTTATGCAGAGTACTGCAGCATTGTAAAAATGGTATAAATAATATCAGTGCACTAGTGAAAGAATATTACACTCACCAGTTGATGTGTATTGGACACGTGGCATGATTTGTTGACTCTTTAACATCAGCAAAAATCAAACATTTCTGCTAATTTGAGCTCAGTTTCAAGGTACTTTTCTTCATGAAACCATTCAAAATCATCTCTATTTCTGAAATATATCTTCCATTCTATCAAATGAGACCAAGAATACAACCATAAATACCATATGAAAATACACTGCAAAGTCACTGTTTTAAACTGAAAACCCAGTCAGTTTTTTTTTTCTCATGCAGTGTGTGCTACAGGATTTTTTTTATACTGAGCACACTGACCATGCAGACCCATTCTTTCATATCTAGACCTACCAGGTTTCTTCCACCAGATTTGAAGGCTCTAGAATTTTGTTATTTAAATAGAGGACCAACACTGGCTATCAAGCCGTACATATACAGGACTGGCCCTGAAAGTGATAGCCAGTTCACTTACCTACCTACTCGTAGGAATGGAACTTGATCATTAGGTGAGGAGTACCTGTACGTACTTATATAACAATGTGACTGCTAATTTTGTTGGTAATGGTAAGGGATCATTATAGTTGTGGCCCTATGGTGTTCCTCAGGGCTTTGTTCTTGGACTGATCAATTTTAATAATAATAATAATAATAATTTTATTTCTTTGTAAAGGTTACAAAGTGTAATCACAATTTTGATTTGCTAAGTACAAAGATAGCCACTATCATGCCGAGGCATTTCGGGCAAACTAATCCTAATACATAGTAACTAATTAGAACTAGATAAGAGAACAGTACATAGTAATTATACTTGAAACTAAACATGGAATATTGGTGACTTAGCCTTACTGTTAACCCTTTGACTGTCGCGGCCGTATATATACGTCTTACGTCCTGGTGTCGCAAAATTTCAAAAAAAAAAAAAATATATTTTTTCTTATGAAATGATAGAGAATCTTTTCCCGATTGTAATGACACCAAAAAAAACGAAACTTGATGGAAAACTGACGGAATTATGCTCTCGCGAAGTTAGCGACCTCGGCGCCATTTATAAATCGGCGATTTCGCCCACTTTGAGCCCTATTTTTGGCTAATTCCATTGTTCCAGTCGCCCAAACTCATAGCTATTTCTTTAGAACTCCATTTTTTCTATCGATTGAGTACAAGAAACTGCCCATTTACCGATTTCAACTACCTAATAATGTGGTCAGAAATTTGCAGTTTGGCCAATTTCACGAAAACTAAAAAATATGACAATTTCAAAATAAGGTTCAGAATGAACAATGCAGACATTCCTGGCTCTAAAATAACATTTTCTTTGCTCATCAGTCGTGTTTCCAGGCCCCTCTGATATTACTCTTGCTTTCTATTTTGAATTTTTATTCAAACAAAAAATTGAAGACTTACTATTATGCAGACTACTGCAATACTGTAATAATTGTATAAATAACATCAACCCATTCATGACTGCATATTAGAATGGCTAGTTGGACATTTACTGGAAAATGGCATCATTTGCTTACTTTTGAACATTGGCAAAAATCAAACATTTCCCCTACTTTGAGCTCCATTTCTAGGTTCTTTTTATAGTAAAATCAATCAAAATTATCTCTATTTCTATAATATGTCTTCCATTCTATCAAATGAGACCAACAAAACGAGAATACAACCATAAATACTATACGAAAATAGACCACAAAGTCGGCATTTTAATTAAAAAAAACGGTCGGAGTTTTTTTTTCTCATTATGCACTGCGTGCTCCAGGATTTTTTTTATATGGTGCACACTGACCACACAGACCCATTCTCTCACATGTAGGCCTACCAGCTTCCTCCTGCTTGATTTGAAGCCGCTAGAATTTATGAGTATATATACGTCAAACACGGTACCTCGTAAGACGTATATATACGGCCGCGACAGTCAAAGGGTTAAAGTCCCATGGATTTTTTTTTTCTGACTACTCGAGTCTGCACCCAGGTTCTAAGTGTGGAAAATGCAAAACTCAGCTTCAGTTCTCTTTTACTGGATATTTGGACTTGGATAGGAAGTAAAAAGTTGAAGCTAAATGAGAGAGAGAGAGATTTTAATCATTAGGGAAAAACCTTTGATAATTACTTATTGGAGACTTTGATGCCATTGATTGTGGTAGTGTCAGTCTGCAGCCTGTAGGACCATTGAGGAATCTGGGTGTTTACCTAGATTCTTTATGGTTATTTGTTGGATACCCCAATCAAATTGATTTTTCTGTGCAGTAATTGAATATAGAAGAGGAGGTTACTAGCCCTGTGCTCTCAGCATTTTAGTCACCTTTCATACCTCACATGGCTTAAGGGAAGAATTCTAGCCCATTACCATATAGCCAGAGCCATAGTTCTGGCTATATGGCAGTACAGGTTGGCCATCACCAATCCAGAATCATTGGGACTTGTAAGGTGCCAAATTAGTGACTTTGCTGGATTACAGAGTGGTTAGGTTAGAATACACTTAACCCAACGCCGATATTTATGCATTGGCAATTTCATCCAATTTATGGCCTATTTGTGGCCCATCCCATTGTTCCAGTTTACCAGACTCATAGCTATTTCAATAGTACATTCCTTCTGTAGTGCTGTTTAAATTCATCAAGGTTAATACAATTGTTGCACTGAACCTTCGCTTCAGTGCAACTCTTGCAAGAACAGATCTTGCAAGTTCTGTTCTTGTTTCTGGTTTGTTATACAAAATGGCTAGCTGGTTTATTATGCGTTAACCCTTTGACTGTTTTGGTCGTATATATACGTCTTATGAGCTAATGTGTTTGACGTATATATACTCAAAAATTCTAGCAGCTTCAAATGAAGTGGGAGAAAGCTGGTAGGCCCACATGTGAGAGATGGATCTGTGTGGCCAGTGTGCACTGTATAAAAAAAAATCCTGCAGCACGCAGTACATAATGAGAAAAAAAAACGTGCTTTTGGATTAAAGTGCCGACTTTGAGGTGTATTTTCATATTTATGGTTGTATTCTCGTTTTCTTGGTCTCATTCAATAGAATGGAAAACATATTACAGAAATAGAGATGATTTTGATTGGTTTTACTATAAAAAAGACCTTGAAATGGAGCTCAAATTAGGGGAAATGTTCGATTTTTGCAGATGTTCAGGAGTAAACAAATGACGTCAATGTCCAATAAATGTCCAACTAGCCGTTCTAGCATGCAATCATGAATAGGTTGACATTAGTTATAACAATACAGCAGTAATCTGCATAACAGTAAATCTTCTATTTTTTGTTTGAATAAAAATTCAAAATAGAAAGCAAGAGTAATTTCAGAGGGGCCTGGAGACGTGACTGATGAATAAGAAAATGTTATTTTAAAGCCAGGAATGTCTGCATTATTCATTCTGGGCCCTATTTTGAAATTGGCATTTTTTAATTTGCATGAAATTGACCAAATTGCCAATTTCTGACCACTTTATTGGGTAGTTAAAATTGGTAAATGGGCAGTTTCTTGTACTCAATCGATAGAACAAATGGAGTTCTAAAGAAATAGCTACGAGTTTGGTCGACTGAAACAATGGAATTAGCTGAAAATAGGGCTCAAATTGCGCGAAATCGCTGATTCGTAAATATCACCAATGTCGCTAACTTTGCTAGAGTGTAATTCCATAAGTTTTCCATTAAATTTCGTACTTTTTGTATCATTACTATTGGGAAAAGATTCTCTATCATTTCATAAGAAAAAAACATTTTTTTTTTTTTTTTTTTTTTTTTTTTTCCAAATATTTTGCAACACCTGGAGACACCTCAGGATTGGGGGTTGTGACAGTCAAAGCGTTAAAACAAGAGGCTGTTGGTCTCAGGAATCAAATCCTTTGATCTCCTTTCTTAGACCAAGTCTAAATATCCCCCAATCCTCCCTTCCCTATCTTCCCTTCCCTATCCTATCCTCCCTACTTTTTTCCCCTCATTCCTCCCCTCTCCCCACCCTCCCCTTGTTACCTATCCCGTTTGCTGTCTCTGGGGTCTTCCCCTCTAGCATTACAGTTTCTAGGTAGGGGGTGGTGTGCCGGGGTTCTTCCCACCCCGTGGGGCCCTTCGGGGTGGTGTGGTTTGCCATGGAATCTGAATTATCTGAAGGTGCCCTGCTCCCTTCCCGGATTTCCAGGAAGTGGGCGGGGTGCCCTTCAGGTAATGGGTGTATCTCTGGAAGCTGCCTGTCGGTTTTGGGAGATGGCGGCTGAAGGGGTATACTTTGTGGCGGGTTTCCGGTTGCCCTTTCTTTTGTCCGCCAAGGTAGCTTGGTAGATGTGAGGCTGCTGTCCCGGAGCGCTGGTTTACTGGTGTGAAGGGTAGGGTATGGCATGGTTTCCACGCTGCATCTTCACCACTGGTGGGCTCGAGGCCCTCTTGGATGAGGGGGGGAGCTTTCGGCCTCTCCATGCCTCCTAGCAACTGTCTCTCCTCTGTCCCTCTTCTCTTTCTTTCCTCCTCTGTTTTTTTTTTCTTAAAGTAACAAGGAAGGAGATATCACAGTAGAAGCACCTTTATTATGGAGTTTTTGCCCAGTGAAATCCTTCCTCCTTCCAGACCTCTTTCTGATCTCATACCACGTTCTGACCCAGCTTCGTTATTGGTCCAGTCTCATGACTCTTCCCGTTCCCCTGTATCTTCTGCCGGTGACCCTCCGTCACCTTCTTCAGGTGCTGCAGTGTCACCCATATCTGTTCGTGCTGCTACTTCTAGCATGTCTTTCACAATGCATCCGGCTTCCTCGAATACTGTGCAACAGTTTTCGGATCACCCACCTCCCTCAGGTCAAACCGCCCGCGGTACTACTCCTAAACGTCCAAGACAACCTACTGATGACAGTTCATTGATGATCACTCAAAAACGACCTATGCAACACTACTTTTGCGTACCAGGCTAATGAGTACACAATGGACAAAATTCTATTCTTTACAAACGACGTCTCAAACTGATTATCTTTCTGATCATGGAATTGGCAAAACTCTTTTATGATACGTTGGCCAAAATATGTCCTCCTACACTCTTCTAAGCGGTGCACGTGTCGTAACAGTATAGAATTTGGAGCAAGCTCATGCTCTCTTCTGCATCTCTTCCATAGATAACATACCTGTTACCATTCATAAGCAAGTTACTCTTAATTCTTGCAGTGGTACTGTGGCCTTACCGCATACCATTGTACAGTGATTTTTTGTCTTGCAGCGATGATATTTTAGAGCAATTAACCCTTCAGAACCTCCCTATTCTTAAGGTAGATACATACATCCTGCCCGCTCATGGGCGGAGGTGCTTTCCTAGTAACATTGCTCATTTAACCTTCGACTGCCATGAACTTCCATCCTCTGTCTGTATTGCAGGCCATCACTTAGAGGGTCCCTGGTCATGTTGACGTACAGGGCAATGAACAGGCAGACACTGCTGCGCGGTCAGCAGTACATGACCTACCAGTTTCTTATAGAGGTATTCCATGTACGGACTATTTTGCTGTAATATCTTCCCACCTTCACACCCGTTGGCAACAACGTTGGTCTACTATGCTCGGCAACAAACTTCAGTCTATTAAACCGAGTATAGGTTACTGGCCGTCTTCTTATCACCAGTGTCGAGGTTGGGAGACTACTCTCTCCCGTCTTCGCATTGGCCATACTCGTCTTACTCATGGATATCTCATGGAGAGGCGTCTTGCTCCTCTCTGTGAGAATTGCCAAGCTCCATTATCAGTCAGCCACATTCTGTTGGACTGCCCACTTTATCAACGAGCACGCAGAATTTACCTCTGTCGTCGTCTTCGCCCCGCTGCTCTCTCTTTACCTTCCCTTCTCGCTGATGGACCCACCTTTCATCCGGACTCTCTCATTGACTTTTTGACAACGACTGACTTACTTCACAAATTCTGATACTTTCAGCCCTTTCTACTTGTATCTCTTGCTACCCTCTACCCCCGTACTATCCCCTGCCCCGCTGTTTTCTGTAACCTGCTGATCATCCCCCCTCCCTTCTGCCATCCAATTCCCTTGCTTCCTTCCCTACCCTGCAGCGCTGTATAGCCCTTGTGGCTTAGCGCTTCTTTTTGATTATAATAATAATAATAATCACTTAGAGGTCTGTCAAGTATTCCCACTCCCCAACAGTGTCATAATTGCTGGCATTTTGGGCACCCTGCTAAACACTGCAGATCTGCTGCAGAATGCCGAGTCTGCAGTGCAGCAGATCATTCCAATATGTCTTGCAGTCTTCCCTCCTCTTGTCTCAATTGTAAGGAACCTCATCCTTCCTTTTCACGCCATTGCCAGGTCTGTCGTAATGAACGAGAGATTCGTTATCTTAAGGAGCATAAGGGCCTTACACTATGGCTGCCTCTCGGCTCCGCCTTCAAGGAAAACTTTCTCAAGTCCCGTATGCTCGGGTAGCCCGAAGGCCTCCAACTTCGACTGTCCTCCCGCCTCCCAGTTCCTCTAAGTCCGTGTCTTCCGGGGTCACCCCAGTTTCTAATTCTTTTGCGGTTTTATCCTCTGACACACTCACCTCCACACCACTTCCTACTTCCACTTCATCTCGCTCACTTGCTTCGCAATCTACGAGACCTTTCAGACCTACACTTCCTTCGTGTCTATCACCTGTACAGAATCTATCTTCTACCTCAGAGCCTAGTTCTCACCCCCTTTCCAGCTTTCGCACGAAGGTGGAAGTTCACCCCCCTTGTGTAATCCCCTCTTCCCCTGTTCCCCCCCCCCCAATCTTCCTCCATAGTTATCCTCCAACCTCCTTCCTCTCCTGTTACACCACTGAACTCTTCTACCTCAGTCAACGCATCTATCCATCTATCCGCCCCCCTCCCCCTCAGACTTCTGTAGTTGTCTCCATAGTTGCCTCTCCTGCCTGTGACATCATGGCATCATCGGCTTCCTTAACAACTGAGATGTTAAACGCTAACTCCAGCTATATTGCAGAGACGACACTCCCCGTGGATGCCAATGTGCCTCCTTCTAGCCCTTCTATTTCATGACACTCACAACACCCTATTCCTCCACAATATTCTAATATTTCATTGCTTACCCGCTTACCATTGCCCCCACATGCTGATTTTACTGATCCTAAAAGCCCATAGGTTTTATCGTTTCTTATTGTTACCATTTTTATTTCTGTACATAATGCCTTTTTTACACTGGAATATTCGTGGCCTTAGGGGCAATCGAGGAGAACTCCAAGTGTTGCTTTCCCAGTTGTCTCCAGTATGTGTTGGGTTCCAAGAGCCCAAAATTCGTTCTGCTGTCATTCGCCCCGTTTCAGGCTATGTGCTGTTAAATTCTTCCAATCCTTTACATGATGAATCATTTAATGAAAGCATGCTTCTTGTGCATGTTGATATACTGTATCAACGAGTTTTTGTTTATTCCCTGCTGCATTATACTGCAACTCGTATTTATTTACACAGATGGTTTACAGTTTGGTCTCTCTATCTTTTTCCCTCCCGTGTATTCTGTATCTCTGATACAGTGGAACCTCAAATTTCGAACGTATCGCTTATCAAACTCTTCGAAAATAGAACCTTTTTTCGAACCAACTTTGCCCCTATTATCGAACTTGCCACTATTTTCGAACCGCCGGGTACCGGACCTGTCCGGCAGCCTGCTCTGTCCGCGTCCCCACGCAGGCACCATGAACCAGTCTGGTTTTGTTGATGCTTGAGTGAACACTAACCTGTGCTCTCATTCAAACATTGTGGGACTGTGAAATAAGCTACAATGGGCCCAAAGAAACTTGCTAGTGGTACCCCTGTGGTTAAGAAAGTGAGAAACACCATAGATGTGAAGAAGGAAATAATACAGAAGTGGAATGATGTCCAAATGTTTGTGGAGAAGTACCACCCTGAGCAAGCTGAAACAAGCCATCTTTGCAACAAGTTCAGTGACAGAACCACGTCCCATTTTAGGGAAATCTTAAAGAGGCGCCAGAAACAGAGTACTGTGGACAGTTATTCTGTGAGACAGGGTCCAGTGGCATTAAAAGACAGAGAAGGGAAGCAGCCCCAGAGAGAGCTTTGATACCTAAAGTCCTCATGGAGGAGGATTCTCCTTCCAAACACTAACCCCAACTTCCTCTCTCCTCCTCCCTATCTTCCAGATGCCATCACCAATCTTCAATAAAGGTAAGTAAAATGTTATTTTATATGTTTATTTAAATATATTAATACATAATTGAACACTAAATTTGTTGTGTGTGAATATTTTTGGGTATCTGGAATGGATTAATTTTATTTCCATTATTTCTTATGGGAAATATTGCTTCGCTTTTCAGGCTTTTCGAATTTAGAACTAACTCCTGGAACGGATTAAGTTCGATATTTGAGGTTCCACTGTATCATGTTTTTAATTTCTTCTCTACCGCTGCCCATCTTGTTGGGTGATTTTTAATGCTCACCGTCACTTGTGGGGAGGCTCCCACTATCACTCTTGTGGTGATCAGTTGGAGAGATTTCTCGCTTCTCATCCTCTTCATGTTTTAAATACGGGTGCTCCTACCTGTTTTGACTCTCCCACTCAGTCTCTCGTGCACTGATCTTTCTATCTGTTCCTCACCCATTGCACTTGATTTTGAATGGTCTCTTCTTCCAGATTTACATGATAGTGATCACTTTCCTATCCTTCTTCTACTACTAATGCTGTATAGCCCTTGTGGCTTAGCGCTTCTTTTTGATTATAATAATAATAATTCTACTACTAATACCCAACCATTTCATAGCCCTCGTTGGCAATTTTCTTGAGCAGATTGGGACTTAAACTCCCATCTTACCACCTGTAGCAAGGAGCCTATTTCATCCTCTATTGATGACCTGGCACACCAATTTTCGTCCTTAGTCCTAACTGCGGCAATGTGTTTTATCCCCCAAACCTTGGGTAGGCATTCTCAGACATACGTACCTTGGTGGTCTCCTACATGCACTCATGCAGTGCATTTAAAACGTGCTGCATGGGGCCGTTATCAATATAATCGTATCGCAGAGCATCTGTTGGATTTTAAGCAGGCAAGGACAGTTGTTTGCCGCATCATCCACAACACTAAACGCACTTGTTGGCGAGACTACGTGTCTACCATTACCTCGTCTTCCCCTATGTGTGCGATTTGGGAAATTGTGTGCTAAGTGCATTCTGGACCCAACTCCCACTTTGCGGGTTGCTGGAGTTGATGTTGCAGAACCTCTAGAAGTTGCCGCAGAAATTGGGAACTATCTTGTCCATATCTCCCAAGGGCTTTACCTCTGTCCCTCATTTCTTGCATCTAACCCTACCAAAGAGCAATTGCCCTTAGATTTCTGCTCTGATGGATTGGATCCGTATAATGTTCCTTTTATTCTTCTAGAATTGGAGCCCACATCAATATGCTACAACTCCAGTCTATGTCTCTTCCCGTTCTTTTACGTCTTTTCAATCTAACTTGGGAGCGAAGGGTTCTCCCTCAACACTGAAAGTCGGCTATTGTACTATTGTTTCACAAACCAGGCTCCTCGGGGCTTGACACCTCTCACTATCATCCCATTGCCCTGACCAGCGTGGTCTGCGAGGTGATGGAACGATTTGTGAATAGACGTCTGATGTGGCTCTTAGACACAATAGCCTTTCCCCTCGTCAATATGGCTTTCGCAGAGGCTGCTCTACATTAGACCCCTTGCTCCACTTAGATAGGGATATTTGAAATGCTTTTGAAAACAACCACTCTGTCCTAGCGGTCTTTTTTGATCTAGAGAAGGCATATGACACCACTTGGAAGTATAACGTTCTAGCCCAAGTCCACTCCTTAGGCCTCCGCAGTAATCTACCAAACTTCATCGCTGCTTTCTTGTCCGATAGATATTTTTGGGTCCGTATTGGCACTTTGCTTTCCTCGGAATTTGTACAAACCAAGGGGGTCCCACAAGGTTGTGTCCTCAGCACTACTATTTTTCTCTTAGCTATAAATGACCTACTCTGGCTGTCGACTAGCAGCCTCCCTTCAGGTTGTGATAGACCAAGTCTCCCATTGGACCACTTCTCATGGCTTTAAATTTTCTAGTACGAAAACCCAATTCATTACCTTCTCTAGATATTCGCTTATTCCGGATACTCCCTTGTACTCACACGGTTCACGTATTCCGGCGTGTGATACGGTCAAGTTTCTTGGCCTGTTCTTTGATTGCCAGCTGACGTGGAGACCTCACATTCTTTCTTGCCATGGTCGGCTAAATCTCCTTAAGGTTCTTGCACATCGTTTATGGGGAGCAGACCGTCGCACTCTCCTCCGTTTTCATTCCACCCTAGTCTTGTCCAAGCTAGATTATGGTGACCAAATCTGTTCTGTGGCCTCTCCCACAACTCTAAGTTAGATCCCATTCATCACCAGGGTCTTTGTCTGTGCTTTGGCGCCTTTCATTCATCCCCTGTTAAGAGCTTCTATTCAGAAACGAATATTCCATCCTTGTCCGATCACTGTGATGCTCATTGCCTTCACTATTATGTTCGATCTCATGACCTCCACAATCCTTCCATATACAGTGGACCCCCAGTTCGCGATATTAATCCATTCCTGAGAGCTCATCGTAAACCAAAATTATCGGAAAGCGAATCAATTTTCCCCATAAGAAATAATGGAAATCAAATTAATCCGTGCAAGACACCCAAAAGTATGAAAAAAAACTTTTACCACATGAAATATTAAGTTTAATACAATAGAAAAATTACAAAAACAACAATAACAATAGAATAATTAACACTTACCTTTAATGAAGATCTGGTGATGATTGATGGGATGGGAGGAGGGGAGAGTGTGGATGGTGTTAGGGTTTAGAAGGGGAATCCCCCTCCATTAGGACTTGAGATAGCAAGTCCTTTTCCGGGGTTACTTCCCTTCTTCTTTTAATGCCACTAGGACCAGGTTGAGTCACTGGACTTGTGTTGCACAACATATCTGTCCATAGAGTCCTGTACCTCTTGTTCCCTTATGACTTTCCTAAAGTGGTTCACAACAGTGTCATTGTACAAGTTGCCAACACGGCTTGCAGTAGCTGTCTGAGGGTGATTTTCATCAAAAAAGGTTTGCACTTTAAGGCACATTCCACACATTTCCTTAATCTTTGAAGTAGACAACTTCTTCAATTTCTCTATCCCCTCCTCCGGAGCAGTTTCCTCAGATGTGGCCTCTTGCTGTTGAAGATGATCTAGCAGCTCATCAGTGGTTAGTTCATCATTGTCCTCCATCAACTCTTCCACATCCTCCCCACTAACCTCCAACCCCAAGGACTTCCCCAATGCCACAATGGATTCCTCAACTGGCATAGGCTTCTCAGGGTTAGCCTCAAACCCTGAGAAATCCCTTTTTTCTACACATTCTGGCCACAGTTTTTTCCAGGCAGGGTTCAAGGTCCTCTTAGTCACTCCCTCCCACGCCTTACCTATAAGGTTTACACAATTAAGGATATTAAAGTGATCCTTCCAAAACTCCTTTAGAGTCAATAGAGTGTCTGTGGTCACTTCAAAGTACCTTTCAAACATTGCTTTTGTGTACAGTTTCTTGAAGTTGGAAATGACCTGCTGGTCTATGGGCTGCAGGAAAGGAGTGGTATTAGGAGGCAAAAACTTGACCTTAATGAAACTCATGTCCCCAGAAAGTCGCTCTGCCAAGTCTGTAGGATGACCAGGGGTATTGTCTAATACCAGGAGGCACTTAAGGTCTAATTTCTTTTCAATAAGGTAATTTTTCACATTGGGGGCAAATGCATGGTGTAACCAGTCATAGAAAAAGTCCCTAGTGAACCATGCCTTAGTGTTTGCCTTCCACAGCACACACAAATTAGCCTTGAGGACGTTCTTTTGACTGAACGCTCTGGGAGTTTCTGAGTGATACACCAATAAAGGCTTCACTTTGCAATCACCACTAGCATTGGAACACATCAGAAGAGTAAGCCTGTCTTTCATAGGCTTATGTCCTGGGAGTGCCTTTTCCTCCTGAGTAATGTAGGTCCTGCTTGGCAATTTCTTCCAAAACAGGCCTGTTTCGTCGCAATTAAACACTTGTTCAGGTTTCAAGTCTTCACTGTCTATGTAATCCTTGAATTCCTTCACATATTTTTCAGCTGCTTTTTGGTCTGAACTGGCAGCTTCACCATGCCTAATCAAACTATGTATGCCACTACGATTCTTAAATCATTCAAACCAACCTTTGATGGCCTTAAAATCACTCACATCACCACTAGTTGCAGGCAATTTCCTTACCAAATCGTCATGCACCTGCCTAGCCTTTTCACAAATGATCACTTGAGAGATGCTATCTTCTGCTATCTGTTTTTCATCTATCCACACCAGTAACAGTCTCTCAACATTTTCTAACACTTGCGGTCGCTGTTTCGTAATCACAGTTGCACCTTTTCCAACAACAGCTTCCTTGATTACCGTTTTCCTGGTCACTATAGTAGAGATGGTTGATTGGGGTTTACTATACAACCTTACCAGCTCCGACACACGCACTCCACTTTCGTACTTTGCAATTATCTCTTTCTTCATTTCAACGGTCATTAGCACCCTTGGTCTTGAAGGGTTGCAACTAGGAGCTTTCTTGGGGCCCATGGTGACTTACTTTGCAGAAACAAGCACCAAAAGCGGTGATAATATGGATAATATGGAATGTACCGAATGTATCCTTAGATGCGAGCACACTGGCTGGCTTGTAAACACTGGCACACACGGGGCAGTTCAGGCCACACGTGGACACGTCTCAGATGAATCGCGTATACCCGGTTTTGTAACGGGAATCGAGGCAAATTTTTTGCGATATAATGCATCGAATACTGGATTTATTGGATACCGATGGCATCGCGAACCGGGGGTCCACTGTATAATGCACAATATATATTGTGCATGTACTACTCTACTAAATGAAGAATAAATGACACCTTTATTGAAGATGCAGCAATGACTGATGAGACACTGTGTCCTGGGAGTGCCTTTTCCTTCTGAGTACTGTAGGTCCAGTTTGGCATTTTCTTCCAGAACAGGCCTTATCACACTGTGTATGCCACTACGATTCTTAAATCTCTCAAACCAACCTTTGCTGGCTTTAAATTCACCAATATGAGCACTAGTTCCAGGCATTTTTCCCTGTTCACCTGGGTGTTAGTCGACTGGTGTGGGTTGCATCCTGGGAGACAAGATTAAGGACCCCAATGGAAATAAGTTAGACAGTCTTCGATGACACTGACTTTTTTGGGTTATCCTGGGTGGCAAATCCTCTGGGGTTAATTGTTTCTTGGTATTCTCAATAAGCCACACCAACAACGGTGCTACAGCAGCAGCAGCAGCTGACGGTGGTACAGCAGCAACAGACGATGCTACAGCAGCAACAGACGATGCTACAGCAGCAGCAGACGATGCTACAGCAGCAACAGACGATGCTACAGCAGCAGCAGACGATGCTACAGCAGCAACAGACGATGCTACAGCAGCAGCAGACGATGCTACAGCAGCAACAGACGATGCTACAGCAGCAGCAGACGATGCTACAGCAGCAACAGACGATGCTACAGCAGCAGCAGACGATGCTACAGCAGCAGCAGACGATGCTACAGCAGCAGCAGACGATGCTACAGCAGCAACAGACGATGCTACAGCAGCAGCAGACGATGCTACAGCAGCAACAGACGATGCTACAGCAGCAGCAGACGATGCTACAGCAGCAACAGACGATGCTACAGCAGCAGCAGACGATGCTACAGCAGCAACAGACGATGCTACAGCAGCAGCAGATGATGCTACAGCAGCAGCAGACGATGCTACAGCAGCAGCAGACGATGCTACAGCGTGGCTCAGGCCGCACATTGGACGTGTCTCGGACGAAGGGCGGTGAGCGGGTTTTTGGGCAGTATGCGAGGCAAAATTTTTGCGAAAAAAGCGAGCGGTATGCGGATTGTACGGTATGCGATGCGTGCGGTATGCGTGGGTCCACTGTATTGTCCTCAGCTAGCATTTTTGCGGCTGAATTGCATGCCATTCTTGTAGCACTTACCCGTATTACATCTGTACCTGTGTCACCATTTGTGGTCGTTTCAGACTCCCTTATTGCTCTACAGGCTATACAAAAATTTGATACACCTCACTCGCTAGTTCTTCATATCCAACTTTGGTTATGCTGTATCTCTAGCAAACACAAAGATGTTTTTTGTTGGGTCCCTGGTCATGTTGACGCACAGGGCAATGAACAGGCAGACATTGCTGCGTGGTCAGCAGTACATGACCTCCCTGTTTCACATAGGTGTTCCATTCACGGACTATTTTGCTGTGATTGCTACCCACCTTCACACCCATTGGCAACAATGTTGGTCTGATCTGTTCCATAACTTCATTCTCTTAAACAATATAGGTTTCTGGCCGTATTCTTGTCATCAATGTCGAGGTTAGGAGACTGGTCTCTCCCGTATTTGCATTGGACACACTCGTCTTACTCACAGGTATCTCATGGAGAGGCACCCTGTTCCTCTCTGTGAGAATTGTCAAGTTCCAGTATCTGTTAGCCACATTCTGTTGGACTGCCCACTCTATCAGCGAGCATGCAGAATTCATCTCCAACGTCATCTCTGCTCTGCTACCCTTTCTTTACCTTCCCTTCTTGTTGATGGACCCACCTTTAATCCAGACTCTTTCATTTACTTTTTGACAGAAACAGATTTACTACACAAACTCTGATGATGGTGCCTCTAGCACTTTCCTCAGTCATTTCTACCTTAATCTCTAGCTACCCTCTTCCCTTGCACTATCCACTGCCCTGCTGCACTCTATGACCTAATAATCATCCTTCTCCCTCTTTCTACCCATTACCCCTGCATCCTTCCCTGCCCTGCTGTGCTGTATGACCCTTGTGGTTTAGTGCTTCTTTTTGATTATAATAATAATAATATGCATTAAAACCCATCGACTACACGATAGTCTTTAAGGACCCTGATGGAAATAAGTCACTTTGACTTTTTTGGTTATCCTAGGTTCTCTACACATATTCTGCTATGTATGATAATCTATGTAACTGTATTTGTGTATACCTAAATAAATTTACTTCTGTTCTGTTGACTGAGTACAAGAAGCCGCTCATTCACCTATTTCATCTACCCAAAAAAGTGATCAGAAATTGGCAATTTGGCCAATGTCACACAAATTTCAAAAGATGCCAATTTTACAATAGGGTCCAGAATAAACAATGCAAACATTTCTGGCACTAAAATAACATTTTCTCTGTTCATTAGTTATGTCTCCAGGCCCCTCTTATATTACTCTTGCTGTCCGTTTTGAATTTTTATTCACACACAAAAAAAAAGATGATTTACTGTTATGCAGACTACTGCATTATTGTAATAATTATGTAAATAATGTCAACCCATTTGTGTCTGTGTATTAGACTGGCCAGTTGGACACGTATTAGATGGTGACATCATTTGTTTACTCTGAAGCCTCCGCAAAGATTTGAACATTTCCACTCCTTTGAGCTCATTTTCAAGGTACCTTTTGTCGTGAAGCCAATCAAAATCATATCTATTTCTGTAACATATCTTCCATCCTATCAAATGAGACCAAAAAAACGAGAATACAACCATAAAAGCCATATGAAAATATACCTCTAAAGGGCAGCTAATGGCTGAGAAGTGTATTTATCGTCTGATTTCTTTCATTTTCTGGTGTACGTTAAGAAGCATCTTTCAATCATACATTGCCCAAGTTTCAGTAAGATAGCCCAACAAATACAATTAAATAGATTATTATACATAGCAGCTATATATATATATATATATATATATATATATATATTATATATATATATATATATATATATATGTAGAGAACCTAGGACAAAGTGACTTATTTCCATTGGAGTCGTTTTATGGGGCTCTTTTATGTCTTTGAAATTTATTGCATTCCTGTCATTATTAATGCCTCTATGTTAAGACATAAGTGAATAACTTCCGAGATAATCAATGAAAACGAGTGCATATCATAGTTAGCCCTATACTACACTACATTTTCTCTTAATATAAGCCCCCAAGACAGGATAGGAGAATGGTACTTATATTCCATATCCTCTTATTATTATTATTCTTTTCTTTCAACAAACCGGCAGGGTGACCTAAAAAGAAAAACATAAGTTTCTCTTTTTAAATTTAGCAATTTATACAGGAGAAGGGGTTAGTAGCCCCTTGCTCCCGGCATTTTAGTCGCCTCTTACAACACGCATGGCTTACGGAGGAAGAATTCTGTTCCACTTTCCCATGGAGATAAGAGGAAATAAACAAGAATAAGAACTAGAAGGAATATAGAAGAAAACCAAGAGGGGTGTGTATATATATGCTTGTATGTGTAGTGTGACCTAATTGTAAGTAGAAGTAGCAAGACTTACCTGAAATCTTGCATGTTCATGAGACAGAAAAAAGGATGCCAGCAATCCTACCATCATGTAAAACAATTACAGGCTTTCGTTTTACACTCACTTGGCAGGACGGTGGTACCTCCCTGGGCGGTTGCTGTCTACCAACCTACTACCTAGGATTATTACTATTACTACTACTGTTACTACTATTACTACTACTGTTACTACTACTATTACTACTACTATTACTACTACTGTTACTACTACTGTTACTACTACTGTTACTACTACTGTTACTACTACTGTTACTATTACTTTTACTATTACTACTACTATTATTACTGCTATTACTACTACTATTACTACAACTATTATTACTACTATTACTACTATTACTACTACTACTACTATTACTACTACTATTACTACTACTACTATTACTACTATTACTACTACTATTACTACTACTACTATTACTACTACTACTATTACTACTACTACTATTACTACTACTATTACTATTACTACTACTATTACTATTACTACTGCTACTACTATTACTACAGGTCCACCATCACAAATCCGGCAATCAGTTATTCGGTTCCTTCAGTTATTCGGCACTAATTTTGGCTAGCATAATTTCAAATTTCCAGGGTCGCCACACCAACCTGCTGGTACTGTTTGGTGGCGCTACTTGCTGCATAAGTCATTCAAATTTCTTTTTCTCCATTTATTGTTTTAACCTGCTTACTTTTAGCCCTAGCCATGGTTCCAATGAATAAAAGAAATGCTTCTCATTATGTAAAGCACCTACACAGTACATTATCCATTAAAGATAAGGTGGCTTTGAAGCCACTGTCGGTTGCCATGAACTCAGTCTCATGAAGCAGGAGAATATGCTTTATTATTACGCTAATATCAACACTACAGCTTATTTGCCTATCACAATTGATCTAATATGACATAAGAAACAATATAAATAACATAAAACATGTTAAATACTCCAGAATGAATAATATTTGGCATAACACCGAGCAGTTCGACAGAGTTATGAAGAGGATATGGTAAACAGATACCATTCTCCTATCCTTGTCTTGGGGACTTATATTAGAGAAAACGGAGTATAGCACAGGGCTAACTATGATATACACTCGTACTCCACCATAAACATGAAACAAAAAAGTTATTTTCTCTATAGATTATCACACATAGCAGCATATGTGTAGAGAACCTAAGATAACCCCAAAAAAGTCAACGTGGCTTATTTTTAGTACCTGGCTTGGGTTAGCCATATGTGATTTTTGGTAAATACAGTGGACCCCCCAGTTTACGATATTCATTCCAGAAGTATGTTCAGGTGCCAGTACTGAACGAATTTGTTCCCATAAGGAATATTGTGAAGTAGATTAGTCCATTTCAGACCCCCAAACATACACGTACAAACGCACTTACATTAATACACTTACATAATTGGTTGCATTGGGAGCTGATCGTAAAGCGGGGGGTCTACTGTATTCGATTCCCAGCCTGGGTAGAAACATTAGGCGTGTTTCTTTACACCTGTTGTCTATATTTACCCATCAGTAAATGGGTACCTGGGTGTTAGTCGACTAGTGTGGGTGTTATCCTGGGACACTGACCTAATTTTCTTGAAATACGTACTCAGCATAACAAGTGCCTTTCTATACAGTAGTATGTCACTGATGTCAGCTAGGCCTGTATACCTTGTACATGTATGTGTAGTAAATATATTATTATTATTATTATATTATTTTCTCAGTTGTTTGTTGGGTTATCTTATTCAAACTTGGGCAATGTATGATGGAAAGATACTTCTTCACGTACACCAAAAATGAAAGAAATCAGACCATAAATAGCTGAGTTCACTTCTCAGCTTCTCATTTTTTCGGTCTCATTTGATAGAATGAAAGATATATTACAGAAATAGATATGATTTTGATTGCTTTCACGATGAAAAGTACCTTGAAATTGCGCTCACAGTAGCGAAAATGTTCTATTCTTTAGCGGAGCTCAAGAGTAAACAAATGACATCACCGTCCAATACCTGTCTGCCTGCCAGTCCAAATTCCAATAGGGAGTCAAGGATGGATTGACATTATACAATTATTACAATAATGCAGTAGTCTGCATAACAGTAAATCTTCTATTTTTTGTGAATAAAAATTCCAAATGGTAAGCAAGAGTAATATAAGAGGGGCCTGTAGCCATGTTTAATGAACAGAGAAAATGTTATTTTAGTCCCTGGAATGTCTGCATTGTTTATTCTGGATCCTATTTTGAAATTGGCATCTGTTGAAATTTGTGTGAAATCGGCCAAATTGTCAATTTCTGACCACTTTATTGGGTAGTTGAAATAAGTGAATGGGCGGTTTCTTGTACTCAGTTGACAGACCAGAAGTAAATAAGTTTATTCAGGTATACACAATACAGTTACGTAGATTATCATACATATCAGTGTATGTATAGAGAACCTAGGATAACCCAGAAAAGTCAGACAAAGTGACTTATTTCCAGTACCTGGCTTTGGCTTGCCATATATGATTTTTGGTAAATATTTTTTTCTCGGTTGTTTGTTGGGCTATCTCATTGAAACTTGGGCAATGTATGATGGAAAGATGCTTCTTAATGTACAACAAAAATAAAAAAGACTAACGATAAATAAGGGAGTTCACTTCTCAGCCATTAGCCGCCTCTTTTCAGTATATTTTCGTATGGTTTTTATGGTTGTATTCTCATTTTTTGGACTCATTTGATAGAATGGAAGATATATTACAGAAATAGACATGATTTTGATTGTTTTCATGACGAAAAGTACCTTGAAATTGAGCTCAAAGTAGCGGAAATGTTCGATTTTTGCCGATGCTCGATGAACTGTGTAAGTCAAGTTGGTTAATTTTATTAAGTGTATTCTAACCTAACCACACTGTAATTCGGCAAACTCAGTAATCCGGCACACTACAGGTCCCAATGATGCCGGATTTGTGATGGAGGACCTGTACTACTACTACTATTATTACTACTACTATTATTACTACTACTATTATTACTACTACTATTATTACCACTACTATTATTACCACTACTACTACTACTAGCGCTAACTTCCGTTGGCCTAATATTATTCGTTCTGGAGTATGTACCATGTTTTTTATGTTATTTATATTGTTTATTATGTCATATTAGATCAAATGTGATAGGTTAATAAGCCATAGTGTTGATATTAGCGTAATAATAAAGCATATTCTCCCACATCACGAGACTCAGGAGCTCATAGCAACTGACAGTGGCTTCAAAGCCAACTTATCTCATTTGGACAATGTTCGGTGTAGGTGCTTTACACAACAAGAAGTATACACAAATAACCCGCACATAAAAGAGAGAAGCTTATGACGACGTTTCGGTCCGACTTGGACCATTTACAAAGTCACACTGTGTGACTTTGTAAATGGTCCAAGTCGGACCGAAATGTCATCGTAAGCTTCTCTCTTTTATGTGCGGGTTATTTGTGTATCGTTCCAGTCACGGTATTGTGCCTTTTTTTGTTATTTATACAACAAGAAGCATTTCTTTTATTCGTTAGAGCCATGGCTAGGGCTAAAAGTGAGCAGGTTATAACAATAAATGGAGAAAAATGAATTATGCAGCAAGTAGCACCACCAAACAGTAGTAGCATGTTGGTGTGGCGACCCCAGAAATTCGAAATTGTGCTAGCCGAAATTAGTGCCAGATTACTGATGGAACCGGATAATTGATTGCCGGATTAGTGATGGCCAACCTGTATAAGACAAACATTCTTGAAGGGCAGTACCTGCACTTTGAAGGGAAGGGGTTGGGGATGTTGAAGCTAGAGGGTAATCTGATTGTAATATCAGTATACCTCTGGAAAGATGGTGATTGAATTGATGGTGGTGAATGTGTTTACTTATTTGGGTCACCCTATCTTGGCAAACTGTCAAATCTTGCAGTTTTTATATTCATAATCTCTATGCAGTCAGACAGTATCTTGATAAGCAGCATATCTTGTTATATTATTCTTGCATTTGTTTCCTTTCAAATTGCTTTTTTGCAGTTGTTTGTTTGGGGGTTTGTCTGACTACCTGCTAAAGAGACTCAGTGTACTTAATCATGCAGCTAGACTGATATTTTTGCTCCCAACAGGTTCCCATTGGTTCCTTCTTGTATAAGTTGGATTTGCTCCCAATCAAGACAAGAATTTAATTTAAACCCTGTTTATTAATATTTAAAGCTATTAACTTTAATGCGCCCAAGTATATTTCTGTATTGTTTGTTCCTTTTACACTGGGCTCAGGAATGTTCCTGTGAATTGCTGTGTGGATTTTAGACTGAGTCTTGTGCTTTTACTTATGCAGCTTCTAAATTGTTCAACAGTATAATCAGTGTTTAAGTGTTAGGAGTCTGTTCATGCTTTCAAGTCTCTGTTGAAAGTGCATCTTTTTTTCTAAAGCTAATGATCCTGATGATCATACTGTCATTCTGCAATGTATAAACTTTAGTATTTCTTCTTAAATATAAAAGATAAAGATTTTATTTCTTTGTAAAGTTTACAGTGTTTAATTACAATTTTGGTTTGGTAAGTACAAAGAAAGTCACTGTCATGCTGGGGCAGTTCACCCACACTGATCCTAGTACATAATAACTACTTAAATTTAGACGAGATAAGTGTAGTGAAATTTTATTAAAATCTTTATTTAATCTTAATACTAATGTGAAGTAGTCAAGGTGGAGGTTTATAAGGATAATAATCTTGAAGTTGCACATAATAAAATCAATATTACAATTAGTGGTTTAAGCAGTAATATTTCATGGATTGGCAGATGTTTGATAGACTAGACGTCACATAATATAATTGATTAGAAGTTGTTTTGGTTAGTTTAGTTAGTATTGAGAGATGATTTTTAAGCAAAGTCTTCATACTTGTTGCATTTATTGCTTGGTGTGCTACCACTTGTGAATTTCTGTAAAGAACAGGTGTGCAAAAATAAGAAAATCTCAAATTATTATTACTATTATTAGTAATGAGATAAAATTTAAAGAACTCATTTTCTTGTTTTGCGGTCTTCATGTGGGTTCATTTGTTGTTTTGACTATGACTAATGTTTATTACTCTTTTGTTTTTGAGTAGTAAGAACGATATTGCTCATGAAAGGTTTAAAAACAAAATTTTATTTCTATAACAGTACTATTGAAAAAGAAACTTCGTTTTTTCTTTTTAGGTCTCCCTGCCTCAGTGTGATACAGCTGGTTCATAAAAAAAAAATACCATTGAACTGACTCATACATACTGCAAGTTAACAGATGTTGTCACTTAGATGCAGCTTCTTTCTAGGTTTGTTCTATAAAATAACTTGTGGGCCAATCATTGTTTGGCTTTACTGCACAAACAAATGGCTTTCTCCAGGTAAATGAATGCAAGCCAGTGTAATACAGATGTTTGTATGAATTAAGTAAGCTTATGAGAAACTTGAGAGCACTGTACAGTATAGTACTTAAAAAACAACTTACCCAGCAAGCATTTGCACCTCCATATTTCTCACATGCTGTTTCAACAAGTTATATTAGTACAGTATTTTTTTTTTAATAAGAATAATAATATCTTTATTTCTACAAGTACATATACAAGGTATACAGTCCTAGCTGACATCAATGACATACTACTATATAGAAAGCCTCTTGTTTTGCTGAGCATTTTGGGCAAATTAGGTCAGTTTTGTCCCAGGATGCAACACACACCAGTCAACTAACACCCAGGTACCCATTTTAGACTGATCGGTGAACAGGGACAGCAGGTGACTTATGGAAACATGTCCCGAATGTTTTCCAGAACACATATTTCATACAAGAAATGAAGGAAATAATAACTTCTTTTACCCAAAACAATGAGCGTGGCGTATTGTGTGCCCAACATCTCAGAAGTATCTTCTGAGTACAAAGCAGTTTACATAAGGCTGAGAAATGAGTGTGTATGGTTATTTATTTCATGTCACTGAATGGTCCCCATGCATTCGATACTTTACTTGAAAGCACTAGTGTTTATTAATAAGAATAAAATTAGAACAATATGTGCATTATAGTAGGGTCAGTTATACTTAAAAAAATCCTTTTATTAATCTCGCATTTCCAGCAAAGCAAAAAACAGACAGAAAATTAGTTTTATACACTTGACAGATGGAACAGTGTGTTTAAGCACAACCAAGAGCCAACAAACCACAGAGAGGGGTGTTGGGTATTATTAAATAATAGTATTAATGTCATGTGGTAACTGCATAGTCATGGAAGTGCTGCTTCCCATGCTAGATTGATGGGAAGAGTCAGTGCTGTTAGTCATGTACTTACAAGAAGCACAGTAAGCATTGCTTACTCTTTAAAAACTATTTTCTTAAGAAATAAAATGTCTCTTGAGTTATATATTATTTAATTGTACAGTATAGCATTCTACATTTTTGTTATTTGTTTGTAAATTTAAACATTATATAAAAGGAGTTAAGACTTTTGGAACTCATTAGACAAGAGTGCTTGCTACTTAAAATTCTGTCCTTGGGATACACAGCATTCAATGTGCAGTATCAATGTTTGCCGGCGTACTGCGTAATGTGCTATTCTACTGCCACATGTAAAATGGAAATCTAACTTAAATTATTTTAACACAGTTTTTCCAAAAGTCATGTAAGTAGGATCAGTCTAATATGCTGTGAAAAGCATTTTGATGATAGAATTTACCCTCAGTTATAATTGTCATCACTGAAAATGAATTCCTTTTGCTTGAGATTTGAGCAGCAAAAGCAGAGCAAACTCCTGCAGACTGTTGTCACCACCACTACACATATACTCCTGCAGACTGCTGTCACCACCACTACACATATACTCCTGCAGACTGCTGTCACCACCACTACACATATACTCCTGCAGACTGCTGTCACCACCACTACACATATACTCCTGCAGACTGCTGTCACCACCACTACACATATACTCCTGCAGACTTCTGTCACCACCACTATACACACACGCGCACACACACCTGCAGACTGCTGTCACCACCACTACACATATACTCCTGCAGACTGCTGTCACCATCACTACACATATACTCCTGCAGACTGCTGTCACCACCACTGCACACACACTCCTGCAGACTGCTGTTGCCACCACTACACATATATTCCTGCAGACTGCTGTCACCCCCATTACACACACAATCCTGCAGACTGCCATCACCACCACTACACACACACCTGCAGACTGCTGTCACCACCACTACACACACCTGCAGACTGCTGTCACCACCACTACTCACACACTCCTGCAGACTGCTGTCACCACCACTACACATATACTCCTGCAGACTGCTGTCACCCCCATTACACACACAATCCTGCAGACTGCCATC
The DNA here is from genome assembly GCF_038502225.1 of Cherax quadricarinatus. Classification (NCBI taxonomy): domain Eukaryota; kingdom Metazoa; phylum Arthropoda; class Malacostraca; order Decapoda; family Parastacidae; genus Cherax; species Cherax quadricarinatus. Next base: position 15,997,142 of record NC_091320.1, read on the forward strand.
ACCACCACTACACACACACCTGCAGACTGCTGTCACCACTACTACACACACCTGCAGACTGCTGTCACCACCACTACTCACACACTCCTGCAGACTGCTGTCACCACCACTACACATATACTCCTGCAGACTGCTGTCACCACCACTACACATATACTCCTGCAGACTGCTGTCACCACCACTACACACACATGTGCACACACCTGTAGACTGCTGTCACCACCACTACACACACCTACAGACTGCTGTCACCACCACTACACACATACTCCTGCAGACTGCTGTCACCACCACTACACACACACACACACCTGCAGACTGCTGTTACCACCACTGCACACTTTCCTGCAGACTGCTGTCACCACCAATACACATATAATCCTGCAGACTGCTGTCACCACCACTACACATATACTCCTGCAGACTGTTGTCACCACCACTACACACATTCCTGCAGACTGCTGTTACCACCACTACACACACACACACACCTGCAGACTGCTGTCACCACCACTACACACACACTCCTGTAGACTGCTGTCACCACCACTACACACATACTCCTGTAGACTGCTGTCACCACCACTACACACACACTCCTGTAGACTGCTGTCAACACCACACACACAATCCTGCAGACTGCTGTCACCACCACTACGCATATATTCCTGCAGACTGCTGTTACCACCACTACACACACAGTCCTGCAGACTGCTGTCTCCACCACTACACACATACTCCTGCAGACTGCTGTCATCACCACTACACATATATTCCTGCAGACTGCTGTCTCCACCACTACACACACACACCTGCAGACTGCTGTCACCACCACTACACATATACTCCTGCAGATTGCTGTTACCACCACTACACATATATACACTCCTGTAGACTGTTGTCACCACCACTAAACATATATACACTCCTGCAGACTGCTGTCACCACCACTACACACATATACACTCCTGCAGACTGCTGTCACCACCACTACACATACACACACACACACCCACATACTGCTGTCACTACCACTACACATATACTCCAGCAGACTGCTGTCACCACCACTTCACATATACTCCTGCAGACTGCTGTCACCACCACTACACACATATACACTCCTGCAGACTGCTGTCACCACCACTTCACATATACTCCTGTAGACTGCTGTCACCACCACTACACACTCCTGCAGACTGCTGTTACCACCACTACACACTCCTTCAGACTGCTGTTACCACCACTACACACTCCTACAGATTGCTGTTACCACCATTGCACATTCCTGCAGACTGCTGTCACCACCATTACACACTCCTGCAGACTGCTGTTACCACCACTAACACACACACACACACACCTGCAGACTGCTGTCACCACCACTACACATACACTCCTGCAGACTGCTGTCACCACCACTACACATATACTCCTGCAGACTGCTGTCACCACCATTACACATTCCTGCAGACTGCTGTTACCACCACTACACACACACACCTGCAGACTGCTGTTACCACCACTACACACACACACCTGCAGACTGCTGTCACCACCACTACACACACACACACACACCTGCAGACTGCTGTCACCACCACTACACACACACACACCTGCAGACTGCTGTTACCACCACTACACACACACACCTGCAGACTGCTGTTACCACCACTACACACACACACACACACACACACACACACACACACACCTGCAGACTGCTGTTACCACCACTACACACACACACACACACACACACACACACCTGCAGACTGCTGTTACCACCACTACACACACACACACACACACACACCTGCAGACTGCTGTTACCACCACTACACACACACACCTGCAGACTGCTGTTACCACCACTACACACACACACCTGCAGACTGCTGTTACCACCACTACACACACACACACACACACACACTTGCAGACTGCTGTTACCACCACTACACACACACACACACACACACACACACACACACACACACACACACACACCTGCAGACTGCTGTCACCACCACTATACATATTACATATTTTCCAGGTTTTCAGATTTTTAAATTTGGACTCTTTGATTTTTGCATTTCATTATGCGAGTTTAGAAACTTTCCATATCTTGCTTTTCACTCATCAAAATGTAACTATAGCATTCAGATTTTTTTAAAAATGAAATCACAACTAGAGCTGTTTATCTTTCATAAGAATTCGTAGAAAAACTAGAGAAGAATTTTTTGTTTTTATGAAGTTGAATGATTTTGAAAAGATTAGCGAAGTTCTTTCCGGAAAATGGCTTGTAATAAAAAATGCATTTAAACTGAACTGTATAATATAAAGGAAAAATAGGGTTGCATTCATTAGACTCCCGCCCCCCTCCAAAAAAAAAGTTATAGGTATCAGAATTGTAAAAAGCAGCGATGATGTAACTGTTGGTCGACATGGTGAGCATCAATAAAAGATCCTGCAGCCTCATCTCTGCTAACAGTGGTACCTTATTGTTGGTTGTCTTACTCGTCAGAGTAGTTGGGGTGTACATGGAAGGGGTTAGAGCTGTTTGGGTAAGTGGGATCAGTGTGGGGGGTGGGAATTGGGGAGCTCCTGTTGTGGAAGTTGGAGACCCAACAGTGGAGTGTGGGGGGGATAGAAGTTAGAAGCAGTGAGGCTTTCTAGGTGGCACTATCAGTAGGTCAGTGTAGGAAGGGGGTTGGTGCGGGTGGTGGGTGGGTGTACAGTTGTTTTTGGGGACAGTAATGAAGGTGGTTGATGTCTTTGTGACTGTGTGTGGATGTGTTAGGGTGTGTGGGCCATGAAAACATTGAGTAAGGTGTGCAAATGGGGCTGTATAAGCTTGAAGCTGTGAAAAATCGGTATGAGTGAAAGCATAGGTAAGGTGTGGGAATGGAGTCATGTGGGCTTGAAGCTGTGGGGGAGTGGCATGGGTGAAAGGTATGCTTGTCAGTGGCCTGGTGTGGTCAGGTAAGGGGTGGACATAAGGTCATGGGTAAATGGTGTGGGGCTAGGCAAGGTGTGATTTTAAGGTAGTGGGGGAATGTGGCCATGGAGGAATGGTGTAGGTGTAGGCATGTGACCATGGAGGAATGGTGTAGGTGTATGGATGTGGCCATGATAGGAATTCTATGAGTAGGTTGTTGGGTGGATGGTGTGAGTGAAGGCATGTTTCTGTGGGAGTTGTGTAGGTGGAGGTTGCTGGTTGGAATGGTGTGGGTGACTGTATGTGACTGTGTGGGAATTAAAGGTGGGTGGTATGGGTGGAAGGAGGCATGGAATGAGTGAAAGCTTGTGTTCATGGGGGACTTATAGGGGTGGGTTGGGGTTGTGGGTAGTATGGGTGAGTTACTGTGGGTCTGTGCAGTGAGGGTGTGGCCACAAAGGGGAAGAGGCTGAACAAGCAGAGGTGTGTGACTGAGGTATGATACTGGATGTGTATGAATGGAGCTCTGAACCTCACTGTGTACCTTTACTGCCAGATGCAGGAGACAGAACCAGACACTAACCTTCACTTGCCATACCTAGTGTAACACCTATTTTTCACACCCTTCTGACCATATGTTTTAACCCTCACACACACCTTCACCCGTCACCTCACCCACCTTTGCTCATCCCCTCACCCACCTTTGCTCATCCCCTCACCCACCTTCGCCCATTTCCTCACCCACCTGCCTCTATGCGTTCCCACACCAGTACCCATCTGATCGTACACTCCAGTGCCACATGAAGCATACAGCTGGTGAAGGGAACATGTGACAGCATGCACCTGCAGGACACACTCACCCCTTTGCTCAGAACTTCACTTGCCTTTCTTCACCTAGTAACTTGTCCTCACCTAATAGCTGGCCTGCTCCCACCCACTAGCTCAACTGCTCCCACCCACTAGCTAGACTGCTCCCACCCACTAGCTCAACCATTCCCACTCACTAGCTCAACTGCTCCCACCCACTAGCTCACCCACTCCCACCTACAAGCTTGCCCACTCCCACCCACTAGCTCACTCATACCCACTAGGCCATGAGACAGTAGCCAGGCCGAGGCTTGCTGTGAGGTGGAAGAGAAACAACGTGGTGTGTGTGCCATCTTTTCCCCTACATGTACTCCAGCATGTAAATCCAGTTTTTTACATCATGTTTACTGAAAATATGCTGCAATTTGCAGCCATGTTTTAGTGAAAACGTGTTATCTAACAGTCTACTGTAGACAGCTTTTGTGAATCTTGTTCTAGAAATGAGTGCATCTGTTGTGTACAGCTTCTCTGCTATGTTTCAAATTAAAATTTATTAAAAATTTTCATGGTAAAAAAACGCGAAGCTTTGCTTTTTTTTTTTTTCTCAACTCGACAGGAATTATTGCAAAATATTTAAAGCAAGTCAGAATTTGATAGCAAGATTACTGATCATTAGCTTAAAAATCCCAAATTTCATTGACCTGTAATTCATTGTAAAAATGTGTTGATATCCATACATTAGCTTTATCAAAAAGTTAAGTGCTATTTGCTTGTCTTCACAATGTTTCCACAACACCACCCAGTGATACATTTGAAGAAATATAGAAATTACAAAATATCCAGAATTAATGCACTCCTTAAAGTTTATTTTAACCCTTTCAGGGTCTGTCCCGTAGAGCTACGGCTTTACGTTCAGGGTCCAAACCGTAGATCTATGCCAAAATTCTAGCAGCGTCAAATTTAGCGCAAGAAGGCTGGTAGGCCTACATCTGAGAGAATGGGTCTGGGTGGTCAGTGTGCACACCATAGAAAAAATCTGGACGCCCGCATGGCATTGTGGGAACGCCGGCAAAGTAGCTTTGTTCATTGTGCCTGGCGGCAAGGAAGCTCTCACTCCTCACTCACTTTCCGGGCGATTTCTGACTCTCCTCTTCACAACTTACAGTTCTAAGACTGATGGAAGTGGAGATGAAGACGAATTCTATGGTTTTGAACGATATGGTACCATTGTGCCATATGGTACAATGGTATCATATGCTACAATGGTATCGTATGGTAGTGGTACCATATGGTACAATGTGCCATATAGTATAGTATAGTATAGTCCCTGTACAGGGTACAGGGACCCTAATGGAAATAAGTCTGTCTGACTTTTTTGGGTTATCCTAGGTTCTCCAAACATATGCTGCTAAGTATGATATTCTACGTAACTTTGCTTGTGTATAACTAAATAAACTTACTTATGATGCCACATGCACTTGAGTTAGTTTATTCAGGTGTACAGAAATACAATTACATAGATTATCATACATAACAGCATATGTATAAAATCCTAGGATAACCCAAAAAAATCAGGGTGACTTATTTCCATAGTTATCCCTGTATCTGTACCATATGGTGTCCTGTACTGTATGGTACCCTGTACCATATGGTACCCTATACCATATGGTACCCTGCACCATATGGTACTCTGCACCATATCCTGTACTGCATGGTACCCTATACCATATAGTACAATGTACCATATGGTACCCTGTAACATATGATACTGTGTACCATATGGTCAATAGGTGTTGGTGGCATGAGACACCAGCCAAGACTGAGTGAGTGGCGACGCAAGCTAGCTACTGACTCGGCAGCAGTTTCCGAGACAGAGCGCTTTGTCATCCACCTCAAGGAACACGTCAAGTTCCTGTACACTTGTAAATGTATAGTAGAACATTACTAATATACAACATTTTTGCATATTTTTGTTGTAAACAACTATTGTAAACAAAATAATAATGAAAATATTAGTGTGTATATTGTGTTGAATACAATGAACCATATGGTATCATTGCATCATATGGTACCATATGGTACCATTGCACCATATGGTACCATTGTATCATATGGTACCATTGTACCAAATGGTGCCATTGTATCATATGGTACCATTGTATCATATGGTACCATTGTATCGTGTGCCATTGTACCATATTGTACCATATGGCACCATTGTATCATATGGTGCCATTGTACCATATGGTACTATATGGTACCATTGTATTCAACACAATAACCACACTAATATTTTCTTCATTTTGGTTACAGTAAACTTGTAAACAAGTTTTGTATGCAATATAATGATAAACAAATTAGTGCAGTTATTGTGTTGGATACAATGAGTGTACACTTATACAATATACATTATACTGGTCTCACAGGCCATAAATGTTATTAGAAAAAGAAAAAAATTAGAAAAGAAAAAAAGTATAAAAAACGTAAAATAAAAAAAATGGGATTTTGCGGAAGTCAAAGATGTTGCCGCCACCCAGTCATTTTGGGTCAGCTTCCGCCACTGTATCTCGGTAAGTACTGATCAGAAAAAAAATTTTTGTCTTATTACCTTTAATTCTGTAAGATTTTTTTTTTCTTGGACACTGGAGCACCACTTCAGATTTTGGTCTTGGACCCTGAAGGGGTTAAAATGACTTGAGAAAAAGTATTTAATCTTTTCACTTTTTTTTGTCTTGCCTGAAGAGGGTGAACAAATTCTAATGTATTTGCCAAATGTATAATCCTGTCTGCTAATCAAAGTGCTTTGAAAAGTTGTGTCGTGGATATGTGGGGCTTTACCTAACTTGCTTATAAACTTTTGTAATATTTATGGCTTTTTCTGTTTATTTTGCCAAAATTAAGTTATACAGTGATTTTGCTACAGAACTTAGTAACGGATCAAATTATGCAATGCAGTATTGAACTTTCTTGGTCCTGATTTTTTCAATGAGGCATTGGTATGAATTCCTCTTCAAGGGGGGCTCCTTGGCGTGGTGAAGAGGCTCTTGGTCTGAGGAATTAGACCTGTTGGTCTACTTCCTCAGACCGAACCTAATTACCCCCCAATCCCCCGTTCCCTATCCCATCCTCCCCATCCTCCCCTTTTTCCTTTCCTCCTCCTCCCCATCCTCCCCTTTTTCCTTTCCTCCTCCTCCTCATCCTCCCCTTTTTCCTTTCCTCCTCCTCCTCATCCTCCCCTTTTTCCTTTCCTTTTTGGCCTTTTTTTTTTTTTTTTTTTTTTTTTTCCCCACAGGCATGCTAGTTCCTAGGTAGGGGAAAGGGTACCGGGGTCCATCCCATTCCGTTGAGGTTCTTGGCGGTGGCGTAGTTTGCCGTGGAATCTGGATTGCCCGGGGATGTCCTGATCCCTCTCCGGTATCCCGGAGGGTGGCTCTGGGTCTCTCTCGGGCAACGGGTGTAACTCTGGAAGCCACCTTTCGGATTCCAGGGGTGGTGGCCGAAGGAGGTATGCTTTGTGGCGGATTTCCGGCCGCCCTCTCTTTTGTCCACCGAGGTAGCTCGGCAGATGTGAGGTTGCTATCCTGGATTGCCGGTTTACTGGCATGATGGGTAGGGTATGGCACGGGTTCCATGCTGCATCTGCGCTACTTGCGGTGCTGAGGTCCTCTTGGGCGCGGAGGGAGATTTCTGGCCCTTTCATTCCTACTAGGAACTATCCCTCCCCGGTCCCCCCTTTTTTTATTCTTTTTTTTATTTTTATTTTCTTTTCTTCTTTCTTTTTTTCTTAAAAACAAAAAGAAAGAAGTAACCTAACCATGGCAGCCCTAGTCCATGAACCTGCTACCCCCAGGCCCCTTCTTGATACCGCACCCCATTCTGACCCCGCCTTGTCTTTGGACCACTCTTCGGACACTCCTCATGCCTCTGTACCTCTTGCCGGTGCTGTTTCCTCACCTGCTTCAGGTACTGAGGCCTCGACTGACTCCTTCGATTTATCTGACCTTCGCTCTCCTCTGACTATGCTTCCGGCCTCTCCCTCTACAGTGCGGCAATTTTCGAATCGCCGGCCCGTTCCACGTCGGACCAACTCTGGTCCCACGCCTAAACGACAACGACAATTACCTGCTGATGATACTTCTCCACCTTCTCGTTCTTCTCAGAAAAGATCGACACGTCCTTCACTACCTTTCCACGCTCAGTTTCAGACTGCACAATGGACTAAATTCTTCACTTTACGACCGACTTCCTCTACTGCCTATCTTTCTGACCACAGTATCGGCAAGGCACTTGTGAGGGAAAAGTTCAATAGATAGGAGTAGCAATATAGTAACAATAGTTTCATTGCTGGCTACTAGTTAAGGTAGGGTAAGTCACGCTCCCGTTTTTCCCGCCTTTTCTCCCCCACCCCTAAAGTGATAGTTTGATTGCCGGCTGCTTGTTAACGTAGGGTCAGTCTAGCTCCCGCTATCCCTTCCCCTCCCTTTTCCACCCCCCCCCCTCGAAAGGTGACGTGTGGGGCTCTGGTCAAACAGTAAATCACTCGACTCGCAGCTCCCAACACTACTGTAAGTACATGCCTGCCTTGTATTCTAGTGGATTTATTGGTTAAAAGCTTCACTTTTGACCAATAATAAACTTAGTCCTTTCAGTCTTGTTCTAGGTTGACTGTTGTAATAATCACCACGTCTTTTGAGTAATGTACACTGCCATGGAGAGTGATTATTTAAGCAGTGGGTAACCTGTCTATCTTTTCAGCTTGGATGACAGTGAGGGTCACCTGTCAATCAACGAGCAGAAAAGGAGAAGGACTAACGTCCAGAGACTTCCCCATTTTGCATTTAAGTACCTGTGCACCTGTATGAAATTGCAGGACGTAACCCCACATCATTGCAGCGGTAAAGAACCTGCTTTCCTGTCATCAGGATACTACTCACGGCGTTAATCTGTGAAGAACTAGCCAGTGGTCACCAACACCTGCGACACCCCCCCCCCATCATCAGCAACGGCTACGATTTCAACAACAGTGTCACCAACACCAGACACCCATATACATATTAGCGTTGAATTCAGTTATCATTTATATTTTTCATTTTTCATTTTCTTAAATATGAAATATTAATCCTACATTAAAGTGTTTTACATTTTATATTTTCTATATAATAAAGTGTTTATGTTTGTCTGTTATTATTTCTTTTTCTATTCACTAATTTTCCTGAGGAGGAGCCAGCCTTGGTAATACTGTCTGAAGTTGTTACAGGGCTGAGTAAGCCTTCACAAGTGGCGACCTTGCCAGGATCAACTCGACTGAATCAAGATTCAACTCCATCTCGAATCTACCATTGGAACTTCAACGCCGCATACTACAGACGGTTACCACCAGCCATGAGTAATCATTCTCTATGGTAGGACTACATTACAGGTATTTAAAAGATTTGGTGATTGTTATAGTCTCAATTTATTGTAAGTCAAGTCAGGCAGGATATAATATTTAATTCTGCCACCTAATTGTGTGTAAGCTTGAAACACTTTGGAGGATTAGACTCTAGGGACCCGAGATTTTCCAGTGACAACTTGTTTCATTGAGCTCTTCATTATATCAAGGGAACTGTCATAGGACACTCTTGATTTGTTGGTGAGAAGATTGGATGGTCAAGGGACCCCATTCTACTTACTGTTTGCTCGGAGCCGGCATAGAACCCTTCGTTTTCGTTAATACATATTGTTTAATTGAAGCAGGGATCGAGCCCTCTGGTTTATTTACAGTTTGAGCGGAGCAGGAATTGAACCCTCCGTTTTCTTTAATACCCGTTTCATTTCCCCTGATAGTTTAAGTTATTCTTGCAAGCATGGAGGAATACCAGTTTTGGATGAATGCTGGAAGTAAGTTAGGAATAACAGGGAAAAATTTAGAATCTTTCATTAGTGCTAAGATCCAGGAAAGACTTGAAAGAGAGAGAATTGGGAGAGAAGAAAGACAGTTAGAAAGGGAAAGAGAAGAAGAAAAGGAGAGAGAGAGAATAGAAAGAGAAGAGAATAAGGAGAGAGAGAGAATCGAAAGAGAAGAGAAAAAGGAGAGAGAGAGAATTGAGAGAGAAATCCGAGAAAGACAGAAAGAGAGCGAGAAGACCAAAAAGAGCGTGATAGACTTGATCGTGAGGAAAGAGCTAGGGAACGTGAGGAACAAGCTAAGATACGTGAGGAACAAGCTAAGATACATGAGGAACAAGCTAAGATACGTGAGGAACAGGTTAAATTAAGAGAACTTGAGGAAAGAGCAAAGGATAGAGAAGTTGAGGAAAAAGCTAGAGAACATGAGTTAATAGAGAGAGAAAAGGATCGCAAGCTCGAAAAATCTCGCCTTGAATTAGAGAATAAAAAGTTAACTTTTACACAACAACAATTAGAGGAAGGAGTAATGGAACAACATGCAGTCAGTGCACATATTCCAACACCTAATTTACCTCCCTTCATAGAGGGGGAAGACATAACTTCATACATTATCAGGTTTGAAAATACCGCTACCCTCTGTGAATGGCCTGCTGACACCTGGGCTACCAGGTTAGGAATGTTATTTTCTGGTACAGCCTTAAATATCTATGCAACTTTGTCGCAGGATATCATATGTAATTATAACCTACTGAAGAAGGCAATCCTTAAAGCATATCAAAAAACCACTAATTCTTACAGGAAAGATTTCAGGTATGCCACCTTACAGCCTGGCCAGAACTTTCAACAGTTACAGGTAACACTCTTTCGTTTGTTCGACTTTTGGATAGATAGTTCAGGAATTGATCACAGTTATGAATCTCTTAGAGACTTCATGGTTGCTGACCAGTTCCTGACAGCTCTTCCTCACCAGATACGAACATTCATCAGAGAACGTAACCTGATTAAGGCTGAGGAAGTTGCTGGGGCTGCTGACCTATATGCTGAGGCTCACAATTCCTATAAAAACCTAAAGGGATCGAACCCTAAGGGCAAGGGTTCATCAGACCTTAAGAAATCAAAGCCTCTAGTGGAAAGTAAAATGACTTCTTTTATTCCTGTTAGTCATTTGTGTGGTGTTAAGGGACATAAACGTCCAGATTGTCCTTCTAAGAAGGTCCAAAAAGTTGGAAGATGTTTTACAGACTGTAATGATCAAGCACCCTTCTATTCAGGAACAGTTAATGGACTTAATGTATCTACCACTTTACGAGACACTGGATGCACATGTATAGTAATTTCTGATAAGCTGTTCCCTAATCTTAAAGAAACTCATTCCTCTGCTATACTTTCAAACTACTTGGGCCGTACAGACACTTTTCCTACCATCCGTTGTTACATTAGGTCTAAATGGTTCACAGGTTGGTCTGAAGCCGTACTAGCTCCCATCACTTCTTGCTCCGTACTAATAGGTAATGTAAAAGGTGCCATTCTTCCTTCTGAGGTTGACCTTTCATCACCAAAGATGGATATAAGTGTTTCAGATCCTCTTCCTGTAGAGTCGGAGAAGCCCCTCGAAAGTTCAGATGAGACAATGTCTCGTGAGATTCATGTGGGATTAAAAACCAGTGATGCTACTCTCGAAAGCGAGGTAGTAGGATCACTGGTTCACTTGTTAGATGAAAGTGAAGGTATCACCTCCGATATCATAAATGTCTTGACTAGGGCTCAGACCATAGCCCATGCTTTCCCTACTGTCCATCCTTTGATTTTCCCTGACTTTAAGCCTTTAGATATATCGAAGGACTCCTTTGTCAATTTACAACGTAATTGCCCTTCTCTTCAGAATTGCCATAATGCCGCTAAACAAAATCAAGTGATCCAAAGGAAAAACTTTTCATATAAATTTGAATATATAAAAGGTATCTTGTACAAGTCAGTATTCAAATTAAATTCAGATGAGACAGACTATTCCATCTTAATTGTTCCAAGTCAATGCAGAGAGACTGTTCTTAAAATGGCTCATGACCTGCCAGTGGCCGGACATTTCTCGCATCGTAAAACTTTAAATAAAATTAGGGAAACCTATTTTTGGCCTAAAATGTCCTCAGATGTCACTACTTATTGTAGATCGTGTAAAGTTTGCCAACTGTCATCCTCCCGAGGTACCAGGCGAGTACCTATGGTCAAAATGCCAGTCTTTACAGTACCTTTTGAAAGAGTAGCTATTGACATAGTTGGTCCTTTATCTCCACTTTCATCTGGGGGACATAGATATATATTAACATTAGTTGATTATGCTTCGAGTTTCCCTGAAGCCGTTCCCTTAAAGACCATAACTACTACAGAGGTGGCTGAAGCCCTTTTGTCCATCTTCTCCAGAGTGGGCATCCCTAGAGAAATTTTGTCTGACCGTGGGACACAATTCACATCTGACTTAATGCAAGATCTATACCAACTTCTGGGAGTGAAGCCTCTCTTCACCACACCCTATCATCCCAGCTGTAATGGGAGGATTGAGCGCCAGCATTCGATTCTCAAGTCCATTTTAAGGAAACTTTGCTCCCTTAAACCTAAGGAGTGGCATCCTTACCTACCCTGTGCTTTGTTTGCCATGAGGGAAGTTCCCAGTGACTCTTTGGGGTTTTCACCTTTTGAACTTCTCTATGGTAGACAGGCCAGAGGTCCACTGTCCATCCTTCATGACTTATGGACTAATGAGGAGGTAAATGCTGAGGTTCAGTCTTCTTACCAGTTTCTCCTTGACCTTAGATCCAAACTTGAGGAGACCTCTGACATAGTATCGAAAAACCTAAGCTTGTCAATGGACCAGTACAAAACCTATTTTGATTCCAAAAGTCAGAGGAGAAGTTTTAAAGTAGGAGATGAAGTTCTTGTACTTTTGCCTATCAAGTCAAATAAATTATTAGTAGCATGGAAAGGTCCATATAAAGTAATAAAAATTTGTGGGAAAGTTGACTACTTCATAGAAGTCAAGGGGAAACGTAAGCTTTATCATATCAACATCCTTAAGAAATATTACCGAAGAAATTCGGTTAACTGCCTTAATAACTTTGACTTAGTTTTTCCACACAAACTTGATAAGACAACTGAAGAATGTAAAGTGTGCGTAATTGACACCTCTAACTTAGACTATGATGAAGAACTACATGACTTGGTGACTCTTGACCACTTGGACGCAACCACCATTAATATTAATGAATCTTTGGATGACCATAAGAGACATGAACTACTTCATTGTGTGAGTAACTTTTCAGACGTCTTTACTGATATTCCAGGTGTTACCTCCACGGTAGTCCATAAGATTGACTTAGTGACGGACAATCCTATCAAACGGAAATTATACCCAGTTCCAGTTCACCTTAGGGATGCATTTGACCGAGAGGTAGACAAATTATTAAAACTAAAGATCATTGAACCTTCAGTATCTTCATATTGTTCACCAGTAGTCATGGTTAAGAAGGAGGATAATTCATATAGACTTGCTATTGACTTCAGAGGCCTTAATGCTGTAACTCGGTGGGATGCTGAGCCTATGCCCTTAATAGATAGCGATCTACACAAATTTTATGACTCTTCCTTCTTTTCAGAGATTGATATTGCACAGGCATATCATCAAGTAATGTTAGATCCTTCTTCTAAGCAGTACACCGCTTTTCCTACACACCAAGGACTGATGCAATATAGAACTATGCCCTTCGGTTTGGTAACTGCCTGTGCTACCTACGTGAGACTGATGAGAAAGGTCTTGGGTAATATGCCAAATATTTCAGTTTATTTTGATAACATTTACGTAATGACATCTACGTGGGGCGAACATATCCAAACATTAACATCAGTTTTGCTTAGGTTACGCTCACATGGCCTCACTGCCAAACCGAAGAAATGTTTCCTTGGGTATAACAAGATTAGATATCTTGGACTGATACTTTCTAATAACTCTCTGCAGCCTCTCCCCAGTAAGATCAAAGCTTTATTAGAATTTAAATTCCCCAAAACCAAGAAGCTCATGCGTAGCTTTCTTGGTTCTGTAAATTTTTAGGCACGGTTTATCCCGAACCTTGCTGATCTTACAGGCATCTTATCAGACTTCCTTAACCCTTTGAGGGTTTCGGACGTACTAGTACGGCTTACGACCCAGGGTTTTTGACGTACTAGTACGCCTAAATTCTAGCGCCCTCAAATCTAGTGGGAGAAAGCTGGTAGGCCTTCATATGAAAGAATGGGTCTATGTGGTCAGTTGCACAGTCTAAAAAAAATCCTGCAGCACACAGTGCATAATGAGAAAAAAAAAACTTTGACCATTTTTTTGGAATAAAACAGCGACTTTGCACTGTATTTTTGTATGGTATTTATTGCTGTATTCTAGTTTTCTTGGTCTCATTTTATAGAATGGAAGACATATTACAGAAATTGAGATGATTTTGACTGGTTTTACAATGAAAGGTACCTTGAAATTGAGCTCAAAGTAGCAGAAATGTTTGATTTTTACCAAATTTCAAAAGTAAACAAATCGTGCCAGGCGTGCAATACACGTCAACTGGTGAGTCTAATGTTCTTTCACAAGTGCACCAATAATATTTATACCATTTTTTACACTAATGCAGTAGTCTGCATAACAGAAAATCTTATATTTTTTGTGAGAATAAAAATTCAAAGTGGAAAGCAAAAGAATATAAGAGGGGCCTTGAGACGTGACTAATGACCAGAGGAAATGTCATTTTAGTGCCAGGAATGTCTTTATTGTTTATTCTGAACCCTATTCGGAAATTGGCATCTTTTGAAATTTGTGTGAAATTGGCAAAATTGCTAAATTCTGACCACTGTACTGGATAGTTGAGTTTCATAAATGGGTGGTTTCTTGCACCCATTCGATAGAAAAAATGGAGTTCTAGCGAAATATTCATGTTTTTGTCGACTAGTACAGTGGAATTTGCCGAAAATGGGGCTCAAAGTGGGCAAAATCGCCGATGCGTAAACATCGCCGAGACCGCTAACTTTGCGAGAGCATAATTTCATAAGTTTTCCATCAAATTTCAAACTTTTGGTGTCCTTATGATCGGGAAAAGATTCTGTATCTTTTCATAAGAGAAAATAATTTTTTCTTTTTTTTAAATTTGGCCAACCCTGAGAACGAGTTTCGGAGAGGGCCTGTCGACCCTCAAAGGGTTAAAAAGTCTGTGAAGGAACCTCTTGAACTTTCCGACGTAGCTCGGGAAAAGTTTAATGAGATTAAAAGTATCTTTTCGAAAGACCCTATACATAAGATCCCAGATATTAATAAAACATTTTGTTTGAGAACTGATGCCTCCAATACTGGCTTAGGTGCGGTGTTACTACAATACCATGATGGTACTCCCTTCCCTGTATGCTTCCTAAGCCGGAAACTCCTTCCCGCAGAAACAAAATACTCCACAATAGAAAAGGAATGTTTAGCCCTTGTGTGGGGTATCTCCAAACTTAAATTTTATTTGCTGGGAAAAGAATTCATTTTAGAAACGGACCACAAACCTTTGATATACCTAGAAACTTTTAAGGGAACCGACAGTCGCCTCTTGAGGTGGACATTGGCACTCCAGGCTTTTAAGTTCCATATTGTGTATATCAATGGTTCATCCAATTATTTCTCTGACTGGTTAAGTCGTGACAGTCAGTAGAAGATTTGTTGCCTTACGCGACTTCCACATATTAGAACTTTTTCCTCGCCTATTCTTCTTATACTCCTTGACTATAAGTCTTGGTATGGGGGAGTGTGAGGGAAAAGTTCAATAGATAGGAGTAGCAATATAGTAACAATAGTTTCATTACCGGCTACTAGTTAAGGTAGGGTAAGTCACGCTCCCGTTTTTCCCGCCTTTTCTCCCCCACCCCTAAAGTGATAGTTTGATTGCTGGCTGCTTGTTAACGTAGGGTCAGTCTAGCTCCTGCTATCCCTTCCCCTCCCTCTTCCACCCCCCCCTCGAAAGGTGACGTGTGGGGCTCTGGTCAAACAGTAAATCACTCGACTCGCAGCTCCCAACACTACTGTAAGTACATGCCTGCCTTGTATTCTAGTGGATTTATTGGTTAAAAGCTTCACTTTTGACCAATAATAAACTTAGTCCTTTCAGTCTTGCTCTAGGTTGACTGTTGTAATAATCACCACATCTTTTGAGTAATGTACACTGCCATGGAGAGTGATTATTTAAGCAGTGGGTAACCTGTCTATCTTTTCAGCTTGGATGACAGTGAGGGTCACCTGTCAATCAACGAGCAGAAAAGGAGAAGGACTAATGTCCAGAGACTTCCCCATTTTGCATTTAAGTACCTGTGCACCTGTATGAAATTGCAGGACGTAACCCCACATCATTGCAGCGGTAAAGAACCTGCTTTCCTGTCATCGGGATACTACTCACGGCGTTAATCTGTGAAGAACTAGCCAGTGGTGGTCACCAACACCTGCGACCCCCCCCCCCCCCCCCGCATCATCAGCAACGGCTACGATTTCAACAACAGTGTCACCAACACCAGACACCCATATACATATTAGCGTTGAATTCAGTTATCATTTATATTTTTCATTTTTCATTTTCTTTAATGTAGGATTAATATTTCATATTTAAGTGTTGTACATTTTATATTTTCTATATAATAAAGTGTTTATGTTTGTTATTATTTCTTTTTCTATTCACTAATTTTCCTGAGGAGGAGCCAGCCTTGGTAATACTGTCTGAAGTTGTTACAGGGCTGAGTAAGCCTTCACAGCACCCCTACGCCATGTTGGTAAAGATATTTCTTTTCATGCTCTTAAGAGCGGTACGCGCATCGTCACTGTACAGAACGCTACCCAGGCTCTTGAGCTTTCTTGTCTTTCCCATATTGATACTGTTCCTGTAACTATTGAAAAGCATCATTCCCTCAATTCTTGTAGTGGTACCGTCATTCTGCCCCATACCATAGTTCAACAAAATTTCCAGACATGTGGTACTGATATTCTTGAACAGCTGGAACTCCAAGATCTCCCAATCCTCAAGGTAGACACTTACGTTCTTCCTGCCCGCGGGCGGAGACGATACCCTAGCAATGTGGCTCGTTTAACTTTTGACAGACGTGAACTCCCATCCTCAGTTTATGTAGCAGGACATTGGTTACAAGTTCGAAAGGTGATCCCTACACCGCAACAGTGTAGAAATTGCTGGAGATTTGGCCATCCAGCGAAATATTGCAGATCTATCGCCGAATGCCCAGTCTGTGGTGCCGATGACCATTCTAATACGTCTTGCAATCGACCTCCCTCTTGCCTTAATTGTCATGAGGCCCACCCTTTGTGCTCTCGCCGTTGTCAAGTCTACTTAAACGAGCGGGAAATCCGTTACCTCAAAGAAGCAGAAGGTCTCCCTTATGCCATGGCAGTTTCTCATCTCCGCCTCCAAGGGAGACTACCTCGTGTTTCTTATTCCCGTGTTTCAAAATGTCCCCCCACTTCTGGTATCCCATCTTCTGCACCCACCTCTGTGGTTACCTCTCCCATAGTCACTCCTGTAGCTAATTCTTTTGCTGTCCTCGGCTCAGACGTCCCTACTTCAACGTCTCAGTCTGATCTTGCTTCTTCGTGTTCTCTCACAAGCCTCAGTAACGACGAGATCTCATATGACACCTCCTCCCAATCGTCCCTCTACTTCTCAAAAGTCAAAAAAAAGTCCGTTAACACCTCCTACCCATCTTCCACCTCCTCATTTTCCCTTCCCTGTCTCTGTACCTGGTTCTCCCCCTCTCACTGGCTCAGTTACAAGTGTAGAGGTTCACCCTCCTCCTCGTACTGTACCTTCCTCCCCTGTTCCCTCCCAGGTTTCTTCCTCTTCTGCCTCCTCCCAGGTTTCTGCCTCTTCTGTCCCCTTCCACACTTCTCCAGTTCCCTCCACCCTTCCGTCCCCCCCTACCTTGGTACAGTCCATTACAGTTCCAATCTTTACTCATCCTCCCCCTACCATTTCCAATATTGTCTCCCATACTACGTCTCTGAATTCTGAAACACTTGAAGCAATCTCTGAATATATTGCAGAGACCAAACCATCAATGGACACTGATCCACCCTCCGCTCCTTCTCTCTCCTCTACTCCATCTGCGCAACTCCTTTCTTCACAGCGCACCGTTCCTTCGCTGCTTGAACGTTTTTCACTGCCTCCGCATGTGGACTTTTCTAACCCCTCTAGTCCGTAGGAACCATTACCTGCGGATTTCAAGTATCTTTATCATTGCCAATCATGGCCTATTTACAGTGGAATATACGCGGCCTCAGGGGTAATCGGGGTGAGCTTCGGATGTTACTCTCCCAGTTTTCCCCTGTTGGTGTTTGCTTACAGGAACCAAAATTACACTCTGCTGTTATCTCTCCCATCTCAGGCTATAACTTATTGTATTCTTCAGATCCTTTTCCTGATGGGACCTTTAATGAAAGTGCCCTTCTTCTACACACTGATATTCCGTACCATCAGCTATTTGTTCGTACTTTGCTGCATTACACAGCAGCCCGTATCCACTTGCATAGATGGTATACGCTCTGTTCTTTATATCTCTCCTTCTCGGGCATTATCTATTCCGGATATTGCCTTTCTTGTTTTGTCATTACCACCACCGATTCTGTTACTTGGTGATTTTAATGCCCACCATTTCCTCTGGGGGGGTCTCATTGTGATTCCCGTGGCATTCAGTTAGAGGCTTTTCTTGCCACCCACCCCCTCCATGTTTTAAATACAGGTACTCACACCCATTTTGATCCTCGGACTCACACTCTCTCTTGCATCGATCTCTCAGTCTGCTCTTCCTCCGCCGCATTAGACTTCACTTGGTCTGTTCTTCCGGACTTACATGACAGCGATCATTTCCCAATCATTCTTACTTCCCCTTCATATTCACCACCTCTTCGCATCCCACGCTGGCAATTTGATCAGGCAAATTGGAACCTTTACTCACACCTAACTGTTTTTAGAGAGGTTCCTTCTTCATCCTCCATCGATGAGCTTTTACACCTCTTCTCGTCCTCCGTTTTAACCGCAGCTTCTCATTCTATACCCCAAACTTCAGGCAGGCATTCTCAGAAATGCGTGCCTTGGTGGTCTCCTGCTTGTGCTCGTGCAGTACGTTTGAAACGCGCTGCATGGGGCAGGTACCGGTACAATAGAACCACAGAGAGACTTCTTGAATTTAAGCAGAAGAGTGCGATCGCTCGCCGTGTCATCCGTGACGCTAAACGCACTTGCTGGCGAGATTATGTCTCTACCATCACCTCTGCTTCCTCTATGAGTGCAGTCTGGAAAAAAGTACGAAAACTGAGTGGTAAATATTCTCCTGACCCGGCTCCTGTTCTGCGGGTTGCCGGTGTTGATATAGCAAACCCACTAGATGTTGCCAATGAAATTGGCAATCATCTGGTCCGTATTTCTCAGGGACGTTCTACCATAGACCCCTTACTACGCTTGGATACGTATGTTCGTAATGCCTTTGCGAATAACCACTCAGTTATTGCCATATTTTTTGACCTTGAGAAGGCATATGACACAACTTGGAGGTATAATATTTTAGCCCAAGCCCACTCCTTAGGCCTTCGAGGCAATCTACCATTCTTCCTTAAAAACTTAACTGACATGCATTTCCGTGTTCGGGTTAATAATGTGCTCTCACCGGACTTTATCCAAACTGAAGGTGTCCCCCAGTGATGTGTTTTGAGCACAACACTTTTTCTCCTTGCTATTGATGATTTGGCCTCTAGTCTTCCATCAAATATTTGGTCATCACTCTATGTTGATGACTTCGCTATTGCCTGTGCAGGCACTGACTGTCACCTTATTACAGTTTCTCTCCAGCATGCAGTCGACTGTGTTTCCAATTGGGCCACCACACGTGGGTTTAAATTTTCCAGCACTAAAACCCACCAAATTACTTTCACTAGACGCTCTGTCATCTCCAATCATCTTTTGTACCTCTATGGCTCCCGTATCCCTGAACGTGATAGTCAAGTTTCTGGGCCTCCTCTTTGATTGTAGGTTATCCTGGAAACCTCACATTACCTCTCTGAAGGCAACTTGCCACAGCCGGCTGAACCTTCTTAAAACCCTTGCTCATCTTTCATGGGGAGCTGATCGTCGAACCCTCCTTTGCCTACATTCCACCCTTATCTTATCGAAACTTGATTATGGTGACCAGATCTATTCAGCGGCATCTCCTGCTAATCTCTCTAGCCTTAACCTCATTCATCACCAAGGATTACGTTTATGCCTTGGTGCTTTTCGCTCTTCCCCTGTCGAGAGCCTCTATGCAGAAGCGAATGTTCCATCCTTATCTGATCGCCATGATGCCCATTGCCTTCGCTACTATGTACGCTTTCATGATCTCCGCAATCCTTCCATTTATAGAATGGTCACTGATATTAGTAGACATTCTTTATTTGTTCGCCGCCCCTGTTTACTCCGTCCCTTCTCTCTTCGCCTTCATTCGCTCTTGTCTTCTCTTCAATTACCACCTTTCTATGTACATGTAGCATCTCACTTTTCCCTACCCCCCTGGGAAGTTCCAGCTGTTCGAGTCTGTTCTTTCTCTCTCCCTTGCTCGAAAGCCCAACTGTCTATGGGCGCTTCCCGCTCTCTTTTTCTTGACCACTTTCACTCTCATTCTCATGCCATTGCTGTGTACACAGATGGCTCTAAGTCTTCTGACGGCATAGGATTTGCAGCAGTGTTTCCGGATAGCGTTGTACAAGGGCATTTACTATCTTCGGCTAGTATTTTTACTGCTGAATTGTATGCCATCCTTACAGCACTTATCCGTATAGCATCTATGCCTGTGTCATCATTTGTGGTTGTCTCAGACTCCCTTAGTGCTTTACAGGCTATACAGAAATTTGATACACCTCACCCCTTAGTCCTCCGTATCCAACTTTGGCTACGCCGCATCTTTACCAAGCATAAAGATATTGTTTTTTGTTGGGTCTCTGGTCATGTTGACGTACAGGGCAATGAACAGGCAGACACTGCTGCGCGGTCAGCAGTACATGACCTACCAGTTTCATGTAGAGGTATTCCATTTACGGACTATTTTGCTGCAATATCTTCCCAACTTCACACCCGTTGGCAACAACGTTGGTCTGCTATGCTCGGCAACAAACTTCAATCTATTAAACCGAGTATAGGTTACTGGCCGTCTTCTTATCACCAGTGTCGAGGTTGGGAGACTACTCTCTCCCGTCTTCGCATTGGCCATACTCGTCTTACTCATGGATGTCTTATGGAGAGGCGCCCTGCTCCTCTCTGTGAGAATTGCCAAGTTCCATTATCAGTCAGCCACATTCTGTTGGACTGCCCACTTTATCAACGAGCACGCAGAATTTACCTCCGTCGTCGTCTTCGCCCTGCTGCTCTCTCTTTACCTTCCCTTCTCGCTGATGGACCCACCTTTCATCCAGACTCTCTCATTGACTTTTTGACAACAACTTACTTACTTCACAAATTCTGATACCTTCAGCCCTTTCTACTTCAATCTCTTGCTACCCTCTATCCCCGTACTATCCCCTGCCCCGCTGTTTTCCGTAAGCTACTGATCATCCCTCCTCCCTTCTACCATCCAATACCCTCGCTTCCTTCCCTACCCTGCAGCGCTGTATAGCCCTTGTGGCTTAGCGCTTCTTTTTTATTATAATAATAATAATTGGTATGAATTGTACAGAAAGTGAAATCCCTTTTACTTCACTTACTATGTTATATTGTTGCTTGCTTGATGAGTGTCATTTTAGTGTCTCGAGGAAAAAGCTTCGTGAATATATACAGTAATATAAATATGAAAACTTATTCCACTGCTGCTCAACAATATTTTAACATCTTAAGAAAGTGGCATGTGGCCATTGATGAATGTAGTACATAATTGGTATCACTGTGTAATACACAGATGACCTTCAAAAAAGGCTTCATATGCTGAAAACATTTGATGTAATACTAATGGGGGGAATGTCTGAGTGTCCATTAATTCATAGTGTTAAAAAAGGCAATAAAGTACTGTATTATATATTTAATACAGTACAGTGGACCCCCGAGTTTCGGCAGCATCGACTTTCGTGAAATTCGACTTTCAGCAAAATTTGGCCTCGAGTTTCATGATTAGACTCGTGATTCGGCAACCGTCCGGTACCCGTCACCACGCACTCACTTCCACATCCCCGTCACTCACCTTGGTGGAGGACCACAGAGAAGAGCTAACAACTGACGAACTGCAAGAGCTTCAATTGGAACAGCATCAGACCACAGCTGAGGAACTTGCTTCAGAGAAGGAGGAAAAGAGAGTGAAGAAGGTGCCTTCTTCGGTGATTAAGGACATGTGTTCAAAGTGGAATGAGTTGCAAAGTTTTGTTGAAAAGTATCACCCTGACCAAGCTGAAACAAGCCATATCTGCAACATGTTCAGTGACAAAACCTTGTCCCACTTTAGGCAAATCATAAAGAAATGCCAGAAACAGACCTCTCTGGACCGATATTTTGTGCAACAGGGGTCCAGTGACTCTCAAGTTGTTCCCAGTGGCATTAAAAGAAGAGAAGTAACCCCAGAAAAGGACTTGCTACCTGAAGTCCTAATGGAAGGAGATTCTCCTTCCAAACAGTAGTGTACACCTTCCTCCTATCCCCTCCTCCCATCTTCCATCCACCCAGAACTCTTCAGTAAAGTAAGTGTAATATTATTATTATTTTTTATGTGCATGTACTTGATTTCTGATTGTTTTCAGTATGTAAATCTTTATTTAATTTGAAAAAAAAAATTATTTTAATATTTTTGGGTGTCTGGAACGGATTAATTTTATTTCCATTATTACTTATGGGGAAAATGGTTTCGAGTTTCGTGTATTTCGACTTTCGGCAGGCTCTCTGGAATGGATTAATCACGAAACTCGTGGGTCCACTGTACTGTAATAAGGACTGAGATAAGAAGTTACCTACTGTATTTTGCCCACAATTTTAAGAGTCCATTATATCAAAAGTTTACTGATATGTAACCCTTAAGCTGTCAAAAGGACTAAAATAAATAAAAACATTATAAAAAATATCCCTTATTGTACAGTTCTCGTCACGGCATTATGCCGGATGAGCGCCCCTGCATAATGCCATGACGAAAATCAAAGGCCTACAATACAGGGGGTCTTTTTTTCATCAGTGCATTCTGCTGGGTAGCAGCCATCATCATGATGTCTCGGCCTTCTGCCACACGTCACAGTGAGTTCTCATTGCTCATGTGGCTGCTGTGGTGAGAAACTGGATGCAGCATTTTAAGGCTGGTGGCGGTGTCAAGTTACCAATCTGCCAAACCTCACCTGCCCCTCGAGGAAGACATCTGTTCATACCTTAACTGTGTAAAAGAAGCAGAGAGTAACTGTTTCTTTAACAGTTAAGGTGCAAACAGATGTCTTCCTTGAGGGGCCAGGCCATGGTTCGGCAGATGGTAACTTGACACCGCCACCAGCCTTCGAGATGCTGCACCCAGTTCCTCACTGAATGCTCACACACACTAACATTCTCCACTATTTCTTTCATCTTTTGCCCAGCTTTGTGAAGCCTTATGCTTTGAGCTGTTTCAGGTCTTAAAGACTTCCTTTCACCCATAATCAAACTTGTATAGCCCCAAAACCAAAGGGAACACCAGACAAAAGGTGGGATGAATGA
The DNA here is from genome assembly GCF_038502225.1 of Cherax quadricarinatus. Classification (NCBI taxonomy): domain Eukaryota; kingdom Metazoa; phylum Arthropoda; class Malacostraca; order Decapoda; family Parastacidae; genus Cherax; species Cherax quadricarinatus. The sequence continues at coordinate 16,020,515 of NC_091320.1, forward strand.
GAGACAACCGTGCAACGCTTCCTCTCACCATGGCAGCCACATGAGCAACGAGTAGTCACTGTTAAGTGTGGCAGAAGGTCGAGACATCATGCTAATGGCTGCTACCCAGCAGAATACACTATTATGCCAGGGCGCTCACCCGGCATAATGCCGTGTCGAGCACTGTAGAAGGGTAATAAGACAAGAATGAAAGAAATCTTATTACATAGAGATATAAAGGTTTGAAGAAGTTGTTGATCATTTTATGGCAGCATGAGTGCAGCTTAAAGGAAGTTACTGTGTTTAAAAAAAAAAATCAATTTGTATAATAATTTTTGTAAGGATCATATGTTTTACATATATCTATTTTCTTATCATATTTCACTTATATTTATTATTCAATAACACTAAACGAGTGCAAGCAAATAGATTTACTTCAAAAGCTACTGGGGCTGTGGGAAGAGACACTAAAGTCACAGACATTGGCTACTGACAGAAACATGAACACAAATTCTGCTTCCAGATTCTTCCTATTGAAAACTTCATAGCTTACAGGTACAGTGCTGAACCTGCTATTGCTGGTTCCCACAATACCTTGCACACAATACTTAAATTTTTTTATATAGCATAGTCCTGTTTTGTCTGATGCAATCCTAACCAAGTCATTTGAGACCATTTTTGAGATCCTAGAATTTTGGTGGAAATTTACACCAATGGCATTTTTCCACATAGCATAAATTTACATTATCAGAAGCTTGAACGTTAAAATAGTTATCCAGATTGACTTTTCTGTGTCATTCATTTTGTGGAATGAAGGGAATTGTAGGTAAAAATTAAAAAGATAATTTCATAGAATGTGTACATGAAAAAGAGGTACTGTATTTTTCTTAATATATTATTGTAATATGAGATTTCTAAACCCTTCTTACTTTATTATATATTACACCAAGTAATTGACTCATGTACTTCTTAAATATTGATGTATGTGGATGAAGCTAGAATGAAATCTGAACCTGTGCTCTCCAGTTGGTCTTTGATTGTAAGAACAACAACTAACCTAACTCTCACATCTAGTATTTTCTGGAAGTTGATAAATATTTGTCTTTCCATATATAGGGACAGGGTAATTAATATTGCATTCACATAAGGGGAAGGGAAATCACTATTACCTCGCCAAACCTATTGAGGTAATAGTGTCTGGAGAATAGGAGGCAATCAGATTTGATCCAAAAAATGGGAGGATGGGTCCAATTCCTTGGATCAAGTTCCTCACTGGCACCAGAGAACCTCCCTGGAGATGGAGGGCAAATGCATCTATTGATTAATGGCTTTTTATTCAGTGGTGTTTCATTACAGCTGGAATGAAACTGATATTTATCAGTGTGTATGTTTCAACTTGTTACACATGCCAAGCATTATGTCTCATATTGAAGACAATGATAAATTCAAGATATTTCCTGTTGTAGCTTCTCAAAGTTTTTTTTCTCATAGCTGTGTTACAGCTAAAAACTTGTCAGATTTCACCATTATTTATCAAAGGCTATATATAATATTGGTGTAAGAAAAATGTTCTGGTTCTCTCAAGCTGATGGGTCTAATTATTGTTATAAACATTTTTGCCTATGGAATTCAGCATTTTTTTTTTTTTGAGCATTGTTGTAATCAGGGTTACTTAACAAATAATTTAGAGTTAAATATATTTGTTTTAAATTACTAGGTATTTTCATTTGTTTTTTTATTCAGTGAATGTTTGCATAACTGCACACATCATTCCTCCACCAGTTGGTACTTTAAATGTGTTCCAACTTTATTGTTTTACTTTAAAACCCCTTGAGGGAAGTCCCTTGATGTCAGTGAGGTGCTTTTGATCCAAGGAATTGAACTTGTCCTCTTCCCTGCATCGAACCTGATTGCTTTTTATTCCTTAGATGCTGAAAGACCCCTCTGGGTTTAGCATCCCCCAAAAATATAACAATTACATTTTATTAAAAATATTGTAGTACTGCACTGAATTGGTGGAAATAATAATGCATCATTATTTTAGTATTATTATTATAATCAAAAAGAAGCGCTAAGCCACAAGGGCTATACAGCGCTGCAGGGTAGGGAAGGAAGCAAGGGAATTGGATGGCAGAAGGGAGGGGGGATGATCAGCAGGTTACAGAAAACAGCGGGGCAGGGGATAGTACGGGGGTAGAGGGCAGCAAGAGATTCAAGTAGAAAGGGCTGAAAGTATCAGAATTTGTGAAGTAAGTCAGTCGTTGTCAAAAAGTCAATGAGAGAGTCCGGATGAAAGGTGGGTCCATCAGCGAGAAGGGAAGGTAAAGAGAGAGCAGCGGGGCGAAGACGACGACAGAGGTAAATTCTGCGTGCTCGTTGATAAAGTGGGCAGTCCAACAGAATGTGGCGGACTGATAATGGAGCTTGGCAATTCTCACAGAGAGGAGCAAGACGCCTCTCCATGAGATATCCATGAGTAAGACGAGTATGGCCAATGCGAAGACGGGAGAGAGTAGTCTCCCAACCTCGACACTGGTGATAAGAAGACGGCCAATAACCTATACTCGGTTTAATAGACTGAAGTTTGTTGCCGAGCATAGTAGACCAACGTTGTTGCCAACGGGTGTGAAGGTGGGAAGATATTACAGCAAAATAGTCCGTACATGGAATACCTCTATAAGAAACTGGTAGGTCATGTACTGCTGACCGCGCAGCAGTGTCTGCCTGTTCATTGCCCTGTACGTCAACATGACCAGGGACCCAACAAAAAACGATATCTTTATGCTTAGTAAAGATGCGGCGTAGCCAAAGTTGGATACGGAGGACTAAGGGGTGAGGTGTATCAAATTTTTGTATAGCCTGTAAAGCACTAAGGGAGTCTGAGACAACCACAAATGATGACACAGGCATAGATGCAATACGGATAAGTGCTGTAAGGATGGCATATAATTCAGCAGTAAAAATACTAGCTGAAGATAGTAAATGCCCTTGTACGACGCTGTCCGGAAACACTGCTGCGAATCCTACGCCGTCAGAAGACTTAGAGCCATCTGTGTACACAGCAATGGCATGAGAATGAGAGTGAAAGTGGTCAAGAAAAAGAGAGCGGGAAGCGACCGTAGACAGTTGGGCTTTCGAGCAAGGGAGGGAGAAAGAACAGACTCGAACAGCTGGAACTTCCCAGGGGGGTAGGGAAAAGTGAGATGCTACATGTACATAGAAAGGTGGTAGTTGCAGAGAAGACAAGAGCGAATGAAGGCGAAGAGAGAAGGGACGGAGTAAGCAGGGGCGGCGAACAAATAAAGAATGTCTACTAATATCAGTGACCATTCTATAAATGGAAGGATTGCGGAGATCATGAGAGCGTACATAGTAGCGCAGGCAATGGGCATCACGGCGATCGGATAAGGATGGTACGTTCGCTTCTGCATAGAGGCTTTCGACAGGGGAAGAGCGAAAAGCACCAAGGCATAAACGTAATCCTTGGTGATGAATGGGGTTAAGGCTAGAGAGAGTAGCAGGAGATGCCGCTGAATAGATCTGGTCACCATAATCAAGTTTCGATAAAATAAGGGTGGAATGTAGGTGAAGGAGGGTTCGACGATCAGCTCCCCACGAAAGATGAGCAAGGGTTTTAAGAAGGTTCAGCCGGCTGTGACAAGTTGCCTTCAGAGAGGTAATGTGAGGTTTCCAGGATAACCTACGATCAAAGAGGAGGCCCAGAAACTTGACTGTATCACGTTCAGGGATACGTGAGCCATAGAGGTACAAAGGATGATCGGAGATGACAGAGCGTCTAGTGAAAGTGATTTGGTGGGTTTTAGTGCTGGAAAATTTAAACCCATGTGTGGTGGCCCAATTGGAAACACGGTCGACTGCATGCTGGAGAGAAACTGTAAGGAGGTGACAGTCAGCGCCTGCACAGGCAATAGCGAAGTCATCAACATAGAGTGATGACCAAATATTTGATGGAAGACTAGAGGCCAAATCATTAACAGCAAGGAGAAAAAGTGTTGTGCTCAGAACACATCCCTGGGGGACACCTTCAGCTTGGATAAAGTCCGGGGAGAGCACATTATTAACCCGAACACGGAAATGCCTGTCAGTTAAAAAGTTCTTAAGGAAGGATGGTAGATTGCCTCGAAGGCCTAAGGAGTGGGCTTGGGCTAAAATATTATACCTCCAAGTTGTGTCATATGCCTTCTCAAGGTCAAAAAATATGGCAATAACTGAGTGGTTATTCGCAAAGGCATTACGAACATACGTATCCAAGCGCAGTAAGGGGTCTATGGTAGAACGTCCCTTACGAAAGCCATATTGACGAGTGGAGAGACTGTTGTGTGTCTCTAAATACCACACTAAACGTCTATTTACTAGACGTTCCATTACTTTGCAAACTGCACTGGTAAGAGCAATGGGACGATAGTGGGAGGTTTCATGTCCCGTAGTGCCTGGTTTGCGGAAAGGGAGAACAATGGCGGATTTCCACAGCTGTGGAAGAACTCCTTGTGACCAAATAAGATTGTAAAGGCGTAATAGGACTGCAAGGGCTGACTGATGTAAATGTTGTAGCATACGAATATGAATGTCGTCGGGCCCAGCTGCCGATGATCGACAAGCTGAGAGTGTTGCCTCCAGTTCTTGAAGTGTAAAAGGCACATTATACTGTTCTTCTCTGAGAGAAGAAAAGTCCAAGGGTGCTAACTCTCTGGCAGACTTTGAGGAAAGAAATGAGGGGCATAGATGGAGTCCCTGAGAAATACGGACCAGATGATTGCCAATTTCATTGGCAACATCTAGTGGGTTTGCTATATCAACACCGGCAACCCGCAGAACAGGAGCCGGGTCAGGAGAATATTTACCACTCAGTTTTCGTACTTTTTTCCAGACTGCACTCATAGAGGAAGCAGAGGTGATGGTGGAGACATAATCTCGCCAGCAAGTGCGTTTAGCGTCACGGATGACACGGCGAGCGATCGCACGCTTCTGTTTAAAATCAAGGAGTCGCTCTGTGGTTCTATTGTACCGGTACCTGCCCCATGCAGCGCGTTTCAAACGTACTGCACGAGCACAAGCAGGAGACCACCAAGGCACGCATTTCTGAGAATGCCTGCCCGAAGTTTGGGGTATAGAATGAGAAGCTGCGGTGAAAACGGAGGATGAGAAGAGGTGTAAAAGCTCATCGATGGAGGACGAAGAAGGAACCTCTTTAAAAACAGTCAGGTGTGAGTAAAGGTTCCAATTTGCCCGATTAAATTGCCAGCGTGGGGTGCGAAGAGGTGGCGAATATGAAGGGGAAGTAAGAATGATTGGGAAGTGATCACTGTCATGTAAGTCCGGGAGAACAGACCAAGTAAAGTCTAATGCGGTGGAGGAAGAGCAAACTGAGAGATCGATGCAAGAGAGAGTATGAGTCCGAGGATCAAAATGGGTGTGAGTACCTGTATTTAAAACATGGAGGGGGTGGGTGGCAAGAAAAGCCTCTAACTGAATTCCTCGGGAATCACAGTGAGACCCTCCCCAGAGGAAATGGTGGGCATTAAAATCACCAAGTAACAGAATCGGTGGCGGTAATGACGAAACAAGGAAGGCAAAATCCGGAATAGATAATGCCCGAGAAGGAGAGAGATATAAAGAACAGAGCGTATACCACCTATGTAAGTGGATACGGGCTGCTGTGTAATGCAGCGAAGTATGAACAAATAGCTGATGGTACGGAATATCAGTGCGGAGAAGAAGGGCACTTTCATTAAAGGTCCCATCAGGAAAAGGATCTGAAGAATACAATAAATTATAGCCTGAGATGTGAGAAATAACAGCAGAGTGTAATTTTGGTTCTTGTAAGCAAACACCAACAGGGGCAAACTGGGAGAGTAACATCTGAAGCTCACCCCGATTACCCCTGAGGCCGCGTATATTCCACTGTAAAAAGGCCATGATTGGCAATGATAGAGATACTTGAAATCCGCAGGTAAGGGTTCCTACGGACTAGAAGGGTTAGAAAAGTCCACATGCGGAGGCAGTGGAAAATGTTCAAGCAGCGAAGGAACGGTGCGCTGTGAAGAAAGGAGTTGCGCAGATGGAGCAGAGGAGAGAGAAAGAGCGGAAGGTGGATCAGTGTCCATTGATGGTTTGGTCTCTGCAATATATTCAGAGATTGCTTCAAGTGTTTCGGAATTCAGAGATGTCGTATGGGAGACAATATTGGGAATGGTAGGGGGAGGATGAGTAAAGATTGGAACTGTATTGGACTGTACCAAGGTAGGGGGGGGCGAAAGGGTGGAGGGAACTGGAGAAGCGTGGCAGGGGACAGAAGAGACAGGAACCTGGGAGGTGGCAGAAGAGGAAGAAACTTGGGAGGGAACAGGGGAGGAAGGTACATTACGAGGAGGAGGGTGAACCTCTGCACTTGTAACTGAGCCAGTGAGAGGGGAAGAACTAGGGACAGAGACAGGGAGGGTAAAATGAGGAGGTGGAAGATGGGTAGGAGGTGTTACCGGACCTTTTTTTGACTTTTGAGAATTAGAGGGACGATTGGGAAGAGGTGTCGTACGAGGTCTCGTCGATACTGAGGCTTGTAAGAGAGAACTCGAAGAAGCGAGATTAGACTGAGGCGTTGAAGTAGGGACGTCTGAGCCGAGGACAGCAAAAGGATTAGATACAGGAGTGATTATGGGAGAGGTAACCACAGAGGTGGGTGTAGAAGATGGGATACCAGAAGTGGGGGGACGTTTTGAAACACGGGAATAAGAAACACGTGGGAGTCTCCCTTGGAGGCGGAGATGAGAAACTGCCATGGCATAAGGGGGACCTTCTGTCTCTTTGAGGTAACGGATTTCCCGCTCGTTTAAATAGACCTGACAACGGCGAGAGTACGAAGGGTGAGCCTCATGACAGTTAAGGCAAGAGGGAGATCGATTGCAAGACGTATTAGAATGGTCATCGGCACCACAGACTGGGCATTCGGCGATAGATCTGCAATATTTCGCTGGATGGCCAAATCGCCAGCAATTTCTACACTGTTGTGGTGTAGGGATCACCTTTCGAACTTGTAACCGATGTCCTGCTATATAAACTGAGGATGGGAGTTCTCGGCTGTCAAAAGTTAAACGAGCCACATTGCTAGGGTATCGTCTCCGCCCACGGGCAGGAAGAACGTAAGTGTCTACCTTGAGGATTGGGAGATCTTGGAGTTCCAGCTGTTCTAGAATGTCGGTGCCACATGTCTGGAAATTTTGTTGAACTATGGTATGGGGCAGAATAACGGTACCACTACAAGAATTGAGGGAATGATGTTTTTCAAGGGTGACAGGAACAGTATCTATATGGGAAAGACGAGAGAGCTCACGAGCCTGGGTAGCATTCTGTACAGTAATGATGCGCGTACCGCTCTTAAGAGCATGAAAAGAAATATCTTTACCAACATGGCGTAGGAGTGCCTTGCCAATACTATGGTCAGAAAGATAGGCAGTAGAGGAAGTTGGTCGTAAAGTGAAGAATTTAGTCCACTGTTCAGTCTGAAACTGAGCGTGGAAAGGTAGTGAAGGACGTGTCGATCGTTTCTGAGAAGAACGAGAAGGTGAAGGTGGAGAAGTATCATCAGCAGGTAATTGTCGTTGACGTTTAGGCGTGGGACCAGAGTTGGTCCGACGTGGAACGGGTCGGCGATTTGAAAATTGCCGCACCGTAGAGGGAGAGGCCGGAAGCATAGTCAGAGGAGAGCGAAGGTCTGATAAATCGAAGGAGTCAGTCGAGGCCTCAGTACCTGAAGCGGGTGAGGAAACAGCACCGGCAACAGGTACAGAGGCATGAGGAATGTCTGAAGAGTGGTCCAAAGACGAGGCGGGGTCAGAACGGGGTGCGGTATCAAGAAGGGGCCCGGGGGTACCAGGTTCATGGACTAGGGCTGCCATGGTTAGGTTACTTCTTTCTTTTTGTTTTTAAGAAAAAAAAAGAAAGAAGAAAAGAAAATAAAAATAAAAAAAAAGAAAAAAAAAGGGGGGACCGGGGAGGGATAGTTCCTAGGAGGAATGAAAGGGCCAGAAATCTCCCTCCGCGCCCAAGAGGACTCGACACCGCTAGTAGCGCAGATGCAGCATGGAACCCGTGCCATACCCTACCCTTCATGCCAGTAAACCAGCAATCTGGGATAGCAACCTCACATCTGCCGAGCTACCTCGGTGGACAAAAGAGAGGGCGGCCGGATATCCGCCACAAAGCATACCTCCTTCAGCCACCACCCCCGGAATCCGAAAGGTGGCTTCCAGAGATACACCCGTCGCCCAAAAGACACCCAAAGCTACTCCGGGATACCGGAGAGGGATCGGGACATCCCTAGGCAATCCAGATTCCACGGCAAACTACGCCACCGCCAAGAAACCTCAACGGAATGGGATGGACCCCGGTGTCCTTTCCCCTACCTAGGAACTAGCGCGCCTGTGGGAGAAATCCCAAAGGACAAAAAGAGGAAGGGCAAAAGGGAGGAGTGGGGAGGAGGAGGAGGAAAGGAAAAAGGGGAGGATGGGGAGGATGGGATAGGGGAGGGGAGATTGGGGGGTAATTAGGTTCGGTCTGAGGAAGAAGACCGATAGGTCTAATTCCTCAGACCAAGAGCCTCTTCACCACGCCAAGGAGCCCCCCTTGAAGAGGTTTATTTTAGTATACTTTATTTACTCTGTTAAATGTACTTGGGATTTTTGTATTAAGTTATTAGTGGATTTGTTTTGGCTGTGGTTTGTCTCTGGGAATAAACAGAAGAATGCCACTTAAACCTGTTTTTTTTATGTTTCCTTGATATATTTTTTTTCAAATACATGCAAGACTTTCCATACTTAAAATACAGCTTCCACTGAAAAACAACTGTGGAAATTATTATAAAAAAAAGAAGCGCTAAACTACAAGGGCCATACAGCGCTGCAGGGCAGGGAAGGAAGCGAGAGTATTGGGTGGCAAAAGGGAGAGGGATGATTAGTAGGTTATGGAGGACAGTGGGGCAGTGGATAATGCAGGGGTAGAGGGTAGCAAGAGATTGAAGTAGAAAGGGCTGTGGGGAGTGCTAAAGGCATCATCAGAGTTTGTGGAGTAAATCAGTTGCCAAAAAGTCAATGAGAGTGTCCAGATTAAAGGAGGGTCTGTCAGCAAGAAGGGAAGGTAAAGAGAGAGCAGCAGAGCGGAGACAACAACGGAGGTAAATTCTGTGTGCTCGTTGATAGAGTGGGCAGTCTTACAGAATGTGGCTAACAGATACTGGAACCTGACAATTCTGAGGAACAGGGCACCTCTCCATGAGATACTTATGAGTAAGACGAGTGTGGCCAATGCGAAGACGGGAGAGAGTAGTCTCCCAACCTCGACACTGATGACAAGAAGATGGCCAGTAACCTAGACTCGGTTTAATAGAATGAAGTTTGTTATTGAGCAGATCAGACTAACGTTGTTGCCATTGTGTGTGAAGGTGGGTAGCAATTACAGCAAAATAGTCTGTGAATGGAACACCTCTTAAGAAACTGGAAGGTCATGTACTGTTGATCGTGCAGCAGTGTCTGCCTGTTCATTGCCCTGTACGTCAACATGACCAGGGACCCAACAAAAAAAAATATGCTTGGTAGAGATACGGCATAACCAAAGTTGGATACGGAGAACTAGGGGATGATTATTATTATAATCAAAAAGAAGCGCTAAGCCACAAGGGCTATACAGCAACTAGGGGATGAGGTGTATCAAATTTTTTGTATAGCCTGTAAAGCACTAAGGGAGTCTGAAACAACCACATTATTATTATAATAAAAAAGAAGCTCTAAGCCACAAGGGCTATACAGCGCTGTGAAACAACCACAAATGGTGACACAGGCATAGATGCAATACAGATAAGTGCTACAAAAATGGCATACAATTCAGCAGTAAAAATGCTAGCCGAGGATAGTAAATGCCCACTCACGACACTGAAAACACTCCTGCGAATCCAACGGCATCAGAAGACTTAGAGCCATCTGTGTATACAGCGATGGCATGAGAATGAGAGTGGATGTGGTCAAGAAAGAGTGGGAAGCTACCGTAGGCAGTTGTGCTTTTGCGCAAGGGAGTGAGAAAGAACAGACTCAAGCAGCTGTAACTTCCCAGGGGGGCAGGGAAAAGTGAGATGCAACATGAGCATAGAAAGGTGGTAACTGAAGGGAAGACGAGCGAATGGAGGTGAAGAGAAAAGGAACGGAGTAAACAAGGGCAACGAACAAATGAACGTCTACTAACATAGGTGACTGTTCTATATATGGAAGGGTTGCGGAGATCATGAGAGTGAACGTAGTAGCGAAGGCAATGGGCATCACAGCGATCGGACAAGGATGGAATATACACTTCAGCATGGAGGCTCTCAACAGGGAAAGAGCGAAAAGCACCAAGGCATAAACGTAATCCCTGGTGATGGATAGGATTAAGACTAGAGAGTGTAGCAGAAGAGGCCGCTGAATAGATCTGGTCACACAACTGTTGAAAGATATACAGGTAAACAACGTAAGGCAATAGAAAAAATGCGAGATAGGACAAAATAGAAAGGCATAATACCATCACCTCTTTAAGAGAAAGGGGGGCTTCTTGGTGCAGTAAAGAGGCTTTTGATCTGAGGAATTGGACCTTGCAGTCTTGTTTCTCTTACTGAACCTATTTACCCCTACTCTCCCCATCCCTGCACTGTCCTCCACATCCCTCCCCTCATCCCTCCTTTCCCCATCCCTCTCCTCTCCTGTTTTCAGCCTTTGGGGTCCTCTCAGGCATTCTAGTTCCTAGGTTGGAGGAAAGGGTATTGTCCATCTCATTCTGTTGAGGTCCTTGATGGTGTAGTTTGCTATGGAATCTGGATCATCTGGAAGATGTCCTGATCCCTCTCCGGTCACCCAGGGGAAGGCTTCAAGTGATGAGTGCATCTCTGGAGGCTATCTTGTCAGATTCCAGGTGGTGGTGGCCAAAGAATTATTATAATCAGAGAAAGCACTAAACCGACAAAGGTCGAACAGCGCTGTAGGGCAGAGGTTATAATCAGCTAGGTGGAGAAGGGAACAGAGGTGAGGGAAGAAAAGGGATGGAAGCGATGCTAAGTGCTATGTGTCAAAGTTTGTATAATAAGGCGGTTGCTGACAAAAAGTAAAAAAGTGCTTGGGAGTCAAAGGTGAAGTCGTCTGCAAGTAGGGAGGCGGCGGCGTTGGAGGTAAATCCTGCGAGCTCGCTGGCAAATTGGGCAATCAACGAGGAAGTGAAGAACTGAAATAGGGACCTGGCAAGCCTCACAGGGAGGAACAGGGCATCTGTCCATGAGATACCCATGGGTAAGGCATGTATGACCCATGCAGAGCCGGGAGAGCGCAGTCTTCCAAGAACGGCAATGGTGGAAGGAAGATGGCCACAAACCTAAAAGTGGTTTAATAGAGCGCAATTTGTTACGTCATATGCCCAACCACAGTTGTTGCCAACGGCAGTGGAGATGGGCAGACGACTGAAAAATAGTCCCTGTATGGAATATCCCTAAATGAAACTGGGAGATCATGCACCACTGACTGCACAGCAGCATCTTCCTGCTTATTGCCCTGCACACCAACGTGACCAGGGGCCCAGCAGACAACGACAGCTTTATTCTTGCTAGCCACGTGGCTCAACCATTGTTGAATATGGAGAACTAATGGATGAGGGGAGTCAAATTGTTTAATGAATTGTAAAGCACTGAAGGAATCTGAAACGATTATGAACATCGAAGGAGACATATATGAGATATGAAGAAGAACTATGAGGATGTCATACAACTCTGCAGTAAAAACACTAGTTGAGTCCAACAAGTGGCCTCAGACAACGTCATCAGGGAAAACTGCCGCAAACCCAACACCATCAGCAGATTTAGAATGATCTGTATACACAGCAATGTTATGATCATGCGACCGGAAGTGCTCAAGAAAAAAGAGGGCAAGCAGCAGGCATAGGTAAGAAAGCTTTGGCTTGTGGTAGTGGGGGGGGGTGAGACATGAACTGTTGGAACTTCCCAAGGGAGAAGGGAAAAGGCAGACGCTAAATGAATGTACAAGGAGGGCAACTGGAGAGAAGATCGGAGTGAGTGAACGCGAAGAGAAAACAAGAGTAGGCAGGGGCATTGAACAAACAGCGGGTTCCTACCAATGTCTGAGACTAAACTATACATGGAAGGAACATAAAGATCATGAGCGTGTTCAAAATAGCAAAGACAGTGAGCATCATGACAATCAGCTAGGGAAAGAACATTTGCCTCTGCATAGAGGCTTTCGACTGGGGATGAACGAAAGGCACCAAGGCAAAGACAGAGACCTTAGTGATGAATAGGATCTAACTTAGAAAGAGTTGCGGGAGAGGACACAGAATACACATGGTCACCATAATTTAGCTTAGACAACACTAGGGTGGAATGCAAACGGAGGAGAGTGTGACGATCTGCTCCCCATGAACAATGTGCAAGAACTTTAGAGATTTAGCCGACCATGGCAAGTTGTCTTTATAGAAGAAATGCGAGATCTCCACGTCAGCTGGCGATCAAAGAGCAGGCCAAGAAACTTGACCATATCACATGCCGGAATACGTGAACCTTGTAAGTACAATGGAGTACTCACAATTTTACATACGCTAGGCTGAGCTACTCTTGGAGATTTTAGAATTATTTCTCACTCTATTCCTTATTAATATATGTTAATATTTACTATTACAATACTTACTGGTGTACAAGAGATTTTTTCACAAACACATTCATAGTACACTTAGCATTTCCCACGTATTTTCAAATTATTCACTGTTTATATTATGCTAGGCTGCTGCTCTACTTTTTCTGATAAGCTTTTAAGTTTTCTTTCGCTCTATTCCTAATTATATATAATAATTATTATTGTATTGTTTACTAGCGCACGTGTGATCATTTAAAGACACCCAGAGATACACTCACCACTGCCCATGTAGGTCACTCTTCCTGCTCCATGAGCTTTATCATATCTCTTAGTAAGTGCAGTTTATTCAGGTATACACAAATACAGTTACATTTATTATCATACATAGCAACATATGTGTAGAGAACCTAGGATAACCCAACAAAGTCAGAGTGACTTATTTCCATTGGGGTCCTTTTAATACCTTATTATTATACAAGGTAGGAGATGTATTATTATTGTGCTATAAAGGATATATACTAGGAATAAGGTAAAAAGAGTTATTTACATGCGTGTTAGCTAAAAAAAAAAAATTCTCCCTTTCTGTCGCTATGCATAGATCCTACCTCCACTACATAGCTTCCCAGACTGTTTCACTTCCTGACAACTCTGTGACTGAAGAAATACTTCCTAACATCCTTGTGATTTATCCGAGTCTAACTTCCAACTGTGACCCCTTGATACTGTGTACCATCTCCGGAACATTCTGTCTGTCCACCTTGTCGATTCCTCTCAGTATTTTATGTTATCATGTCCCCCCTATCTCTCCTGTGTTTCAGTGTCGTCAGGTTGATTTCCCTTAACCTCTCCTCGTAAGACATACCCCTTAGCTCTGGGACTAGTCTTGTTGCAAACCTTTGCACTTTCTCTAGTTTCCTTATGTGCTTGGCTAGGTGTGGGTTCCAAACTGCTGTACCTGAAGAGGGTTTCGGGGGTCAACGCCCCCATGGCCTGGTCTGAGACCAAGCCTCATGGTGGATCAAGGTCTGATCAATCAGGCTGTTACTGCTGGCTGCATGCAAGCTGACATATGAACCACAGCCCGGTTGGTCAGGTACTGACTTTAGGTGCCTGTCCAGTGCCTTCTTGAAGACAGCCAGGGGTCTATTGGTAATCCCCCTTATGTATGCTGGGAGGCAATTGAACAGTCTTGGGCCCTGGACTTATTGTGTTGTCTCTATGTACTCGTGGTGCCCCTGCTTTTCATCGGGGCATTGTTGCGTCTCCTGCCGAGTCTTTTGCTTTCACAGGAAGTGATTTTCGTGTGCAGGTTTGGTGCCAATCCCTCTAGGACTCATATGTTGAATTGTGTGCAGCCAGCAGTAACAGTCTGGTTGACCGGTCCCTGTGTGGAAACTTATTCAGTCCTAAAAAGTTCCACAGGGCAGATACGTCGTACGAAGATCCCAACATGTCACGGATGGAACGGCTGGGTTGGGTGGTCCTTACACCCGCCCAAAACACACTCACACCCGGGTTGGTGAAGGTGGTTGGAAGGTACATTTTAATTGATTGATTTACCCTTCAAGAAAGAAGTAGGTAGTTTATACTGTTAGTGAACTAATATTAGGACTATTGAGGCAACTGTAGATAATAATGTAGACCTAAGACCTCATAGGTCTGTGTGCCTGGAGTTTACCTGGAAAGAGTTCCGAGGGTCAACGCCCCCGCGGCCCGGTCTGTGACCAGGCCTCCTGGTGGATCAGAGCCTGATCAACCAGGCTGTTGCTGCTGGCTGCACGCAAACCAACGTACGAGCCACAGCCCGGCTGGTCAGGAACCGACTTTAGGTGCTTGTCCAGTGCCAGCTTGAAGACTGCCAGGGGTCTGTTGGTAATCCCCCTTATGTATGCTGGGAGGCAGTTGAACAGTCTCGGGCCCCTGACACTTATTGTATGGTCTCTTAACGTGCTAGTGACACCCCTGCTTTTCATTGGGGGGATGTTGCATCGTCTGCCAAGTCTTTTGCTTTCGTAGTGAGTGATTTTCGTGTGCAAGTTCGGTACTAGTCCCTCTAGGATTTTCCAGGTGTATATAATCATGTATCTCTCCCGCCTGCGTTCCAGTTTTAGGAACCTCAAGCGCTCCCAGTAATTGAGGTGTTTTATCTCCGTTATGCGCGCCGTGAAGGTTCTCTCTACATTTTCTAGGTCAGCAATTTCACCTGCCTTGAAAGGTGCTGTTAGTGTGCAGCAATATTCCAGCCTAGATAGAACAAGCGACCTGAAGAGTGTCATCATGGGCTTGGCCTCCCTAGTTTTGAAGGTTCTCATTATCCATCCTGTCATTTTTCTAGCAGATGTGATTGATACAATGTTATGGTCCTTGAAGGTGAAATCCTCTGACATGATCACTCCCAGGTCTTTGACGTTGGTGTTTCGCTCTATTTTGTGGGCAGAATTTGTTTTGTACTCTGATGAAGATTTAATTTCCTCATGTTTATCATATCTGAGTAATTGAAATTTCTCATCGTTGAACTTCATATTGTTTTCTGCAGCCCACTGAAAGATTCGGTTGATGTCCGCCTGGAGCCTTGCAGTGTCTGCAATGGAAGACACTGTCATGCAGATTTGGGTGTCATCTGCAAAGGAAGACACGGTGCTGTGGCTGACATCCTTGTCTATGTCGGATATGAGGATGAGGAACAAGATGGGAGCGAGTACTGTGCCTTGTGGAACAGAGCTTTTCACCGTAGCTGCCTCGGACTTTACTCTGTTGACGACTGCTCTCTGTGTTCTGTTAGTGAGGAAATTATAGATCCATCGACCGACTTTTAATGTTATTCCTTTAGCACGCATTTTGTGCGCTATTACGCCATGGTCACACTTGTCGAAGGCTTTTGCAAAGTCTGTATATATTACATCTGCATTCTTTTTATCTTCTAGTGCATTTAGGACCTTGTCGTAGTGATCCAATAGTTGAGACAGTCAGGAGCGACCTGTTTTAAACCCATGTTGCCCTGGGTTGTGTAACTGATGGGTTTCTGGATGGGTGGTGATCTTGCTTCTTAGGACCCTTCCAAAGATTTTTATGATATGGGATGTTAGTGCTATCGGTCTGTAGTTCTTTGCTGTTGCTTTACTGCCCCCTTTGTGGAGTGGGGCTATGTCTGTTGTTTTTAGTAACTGTGGGACGACCCCCGTGTCCATGCTCCCTCTCCATAGGATGGAAAAGGCTCGTGATAGGGGCTTCTTGCAGTTCTTGATGAACACGGAGTTCCATGAGTCTGGCCCTGGGGCAGAGTGCATGGGCATGTCATTTATCACCTGTTCGAAGTCATTTGGCATCAGGATAACATCGGATAGGCTTGTGTTAACCAAATTTTGTGGCTCTCATAAAAAATTCATTTTGATCTTCGACTCTCAGTCTGGTTAGCGGCTCGCTAAAAACTGAGTCATATTGGGACTTGAGTAGCTCACTCATTTCCTTGCTGTCATCTGTGTAGGACCCATCTTGTTTAAGTAGGGGCCCAATACTGGACGTTGTTCTCGACTTTGATTTGGCATAGGAGAAGAAATACTTTGGGTTTCTTTCGTTTTCATTTATGGCTTTTAGTTCTTCCCGCGATTCCTGACTCCTATAAGATTCCTTTAGCTTGAGTTCGATGCTTGCTATTTCTCTGACCAATGTCTCCCTACGCATTTCAGATATATTGACCTCTTTTAGCCGCTCTGTTATTCTTTTCCGTCGCCTGTAAAGGGAGCGCCTGTCTCTTTCTATTTTACATCTACTCCTTTTTCTTAGAGGAATAAGCCTTGTGCATACATGGAGTGCCACCAAGTTAATCTGTTCTAGGCATAAGTTGGGGTCTGTGTTGCTTAGTATATCTTCCCAGCTTATATCGGTTAGGATTTGGTTTACTTGGTCCCACTTTGTTTTTGTTATTGAAGTTGAAATTGGTGAATGCTCCCTCGTGACTAATCTCATTATGTTGGTCTGGGGCTCCACGCATACATGTCTGAACCTTAATTATGTTGTGATCTGTGTATATTGTTTTTGATATGGTGACATTTCTTATCAGATCATCATTGTTAGTGAAGATGAGGTCTAGTGTATTCTCCAGTCTAGTAGGCTCTATTATTTGCTGGTTTAAATTGAATTTTGTGCAGAGATTTAAAAGCTCGTGTGAGTGTGAGTTTTCATCAGAGCTGCCTCCTGGTGTTACTACTGCAACAATATTATTTGCTATATTCCTCCATTTTAGGTGCCTTAAGTTGAAATCCCCCAGGAGCAAGATGTTGGGGGCAGGAGCTGGAAGATTTTCCAGACAGTGGTCAATTTTTAACAGCTGTTCCTGGAATTGCTGGGATGTTGCATCCAGAGGCTTGTAGACTACCACAGTGACTAGGTTTTGGTTCTCGACCTTTACTGCTAAAACTTCCACTACATCATTTGAGGCATTTAGCAGTTCTGTGCAAACAAGTGACTCTGCAATGTACAGGCCAACCTCCCCCTTTTGCCTGTTCACTCTGTCACATCTGTATAGGTTGTAACCTGGGATCCATATTTCGTTGTCCAAGTGATCCTTTATGTGGGTCTCAGTGAAAGCCGCGAACATTGCCTTTGCCTCTGCAAGCAGTCCACGGATGAAAGGTATTTTGTTTGTTGCTGGCTTTAGACCCTGTATATTTGCAAAGAAGAATGTCATCGGACTGGTGGTATTGTTGGTACTGGGGGGGAGATTTTTTTTCCGGCATTAGTATCTGTATCTGTTGGTTTGGAGTGGAGGCCATCGACTGTGATTCCACTCCAGGAATGACTGGATTTGGTGTACGATTTCTGGCATTTCCTGCCAGTTTTTTTTCCTTCCTGGCACTAAAAAACCTCTCCCATGTGCAAAATAATAATAATAGAACTTTTCTTAGAGGAAAGAAAGTCTCCCTGATAATATTGTGTATACATAGTGTTATAAGATTAGATAAGATTTCGTTCGGATTTTTAACCCCGGAGGGTTAGCCACCCAGGATAACCCAAGAAAGTCAGTGAGTCATCGAGGACTGTCTAACTTATTTCCATTGGGGTCCTTAATCTTGTCCCCCAGGATGCGACCCACACCAGTCGACTAACACTCAGGTACCTATTTGCTGCTAGGTGAACAGGACAACAGGTGTAAGGAAACGTGTCGAAATGTTTCCACCCGCCGGGAATCGAACCCGGGCCCTCCGTGTGTGAAGCGGGAGCTAAAGTGTCATTTAAAACAGGTGTAATTGAAACTGAAGTGATAGGCCTAAAGAGACAGGTGCCAGAAGTCGCCAGAAACTTACCACACAGGTCAGCTGTTTTAGTAATCTTCCTAGCCTGCTAGTGTACCTTGACATAATCTAGTGATGCCAGTGAATAGGAGAATACAGTGTTGTATTAGCAACTAATCAGTAATATAATGGTACTTAGTGGAGTGGAGTGACTTTCATTAGTTTTTTCTCCATTCTTGAAATACCAGACATATACAGTGAAATTCATATAACCTGTAGTTACCAGCGGTCGCAATATACACAACGAAAAGCAGATATCACTCCAGAAAAAGCGTCTTTTCCTCCAATAATTTCACCAATTAATTATAGTGATAATATAGCATTTGTTGTGGTGGAGACGGAAAAAAGTAGAAAAGCTAGATACAGTGATAGATAATCCTTCAGGCTGTAAATAAAGGTGTCGACCGTTCGTCACTGTAGGAGCTGCCAGCAATCATCGGTTCTTCAACATGCAAGTTATACTTTTGTATCAATCTAATCACATATTACTCAGTTAAATAATTTCCAGTAGTTCCTTCATGTGTTAGCCCAAATCACCGACCAGATATGTTTTAAACAAGTGACCTACTGATCAGATCCAACTAGTTCTGAACCCTTGGCTGATCCAAACCCTTGACCGGTTTCAAATGGATTCGTTGGACAATAAAGCAGAAAGTAAACAGACAGGGTTTTAGGTGCCCTTATCAAATACAAACAAATACAAAACAGGAACGTACACCAGTAAGCTGTCCTAATATAAAAGCACAGTCAGAAATAGAAATACAAATAGCCAGATCTTCACTTTAAGGCGGTTATTTGTAGAATATTCACCTCCTCAAGGGGGCCTCCTTGGCGTGGTGAAGAGGCTCTTGGTCCGAGGAATTAGCCCTGTCGGTCTTCTTCCTCAGACCGAACCTAATTACCCCCCATTCTCCCCTCCCCTATCCCATCCTCCCCTTTTTCCATTCCTCCTCCTCCTCCTCCTCACCCCTCCCTTTTGCCCTTCCTCTTTTGGCCTTCGGGATTTCTCCCACAGGCGCGCTAGTTCCTAGGTAGGGGAAAGGACACCGGGGTCCATCCCATTCCGTTGAGGTTCTTGGCGGTGGCGTAGTTTGCCGTGGAATCTGGATTGCCTGGGGATGTCCCGATCCCTCTCCGGTATCCCGGAGTAGCTTTGGGTGTCTTTTGGGCGACGGGTGTATCTCTGGAAGCCACCTTTTGGATTCCGGGGGTGGTGGCCGAAGGAGGTATGCTTTGTGGCGGATATCCGGCCGCCCTCTCTTTTGTCCACCGAGGTAGCTCGGCAGATGTGAAGTTGCTATCCCGGATTGCTGGTTTACTGGCATGAAGGGTAGGGTATGGCACGGGTTTCATGCTGCATCTGCGCTACTAGCGGTGTTGAGGTCCTCTTGGGCGCGGAGGGAGATTTCCGGCCCTTTCATTCCTCCTGGGAACTATTCCTCCCTGCTCCCCCCTTTTTTTATTCTTTTTTTTTTATTTTTATTTTCTTTTCTTCTTTCTTTTTTTTTCTTAAAAACAAAAAGCAAAGGAGTAACCTAACCATGGCAGCCCTAGTCCATGAAACCACTACCCCCGGGCCCCTTCTTGATACTACACCCCATTCTGACCCTGCCTTGTGTTTAGACCACTCTTCGGACACTCCTGATGCCCCTGTACCTCTTGCTGGTGCTGTTTCCTCACCCGCTTCAGGTACCGGGGCTTCGACTGACTCCTTCGATTTGTCTGAACTCCGCTCTCCTTTGACTATGCTTCCGGCTTCTCCCTCTATGGTACGGCAATTTTCGAATCGCCCACCCATTTCATGCCGGACCAACTCCGGTCCTACTCCTAAATGCCAACGTCAATCTCCTGATGATGCTCCTTCGTTACCTTCCCATTCTACTTGGAAAAGACCGACACGTCAAGCACTCCCTCTCCATGCTCAGTTTCGGACCACACAATGGACTAAATTCTTTACTTTAAGACCAACTTCTTCTTCTGCCTACCTTTCTGACCATAGTATTGGCAAAGAGCTCCTGCGTCATGTTGGCAGAGATATTTCATTTCACGCTCTCGAGAGCAGTACGCGCATCGTCACTGTCCAGAATGCTACCCAAGCTCATGATCTTTCTCTCCTTTCGAATATCGATACTACTCCTATCACTATTGAAAAACATCTTTCTCTCAATTCTTGTAGTGGTACTGTCATTCTGCCCCATACCATAGTCCAACAGAATTTCCAGTCATGTGGCAATGACATTTTTGAACAGCTGGAACTCCAGGATCTCCCAATCCTCAAAGTAGACACTTATGTCCTTCCTGCCCGGGGGCGGAGACGTTACCCTTGCAATGTGGCTCGTTTAACTTTTGACAGCCGAGAACTCCCGTCCTCTGTATATGTCGCGGGACATCGGTTACAAGTTCGAAAGGTGATACCTACACCACAACAATGTAGAAATTGCTGGCGTTTTGGTCACCCAGCGAAATATTGCAGATCTATGGCCGAATGCCCAGTCTGTGGTGCCGACGACCATTCTAATACATCTTGTAGTCAACCTCCATCTTGCCTTAATTGTAATGAAGCTCACCCTTCGTACTCCCGCCCTTGCCAGGTCTACTTAAATGAACGTGAAATCCGTTGCCTCAAAGAGGCAGAAGGTCTCCCTTATGCTATGGCAGTTACTCATCTCCGCCTTCAAGGGAGACTACCCCGTGTTTCTTATTCTCGTGTTTCCAAACATCCCCCCACTTCTGGGGTACCATCTTCTGCAGCCTCCTCTGTTGTTACCCCTCCCATAGCCACTACGGCATCTAATCCTTTTGCTGTCCTTGGCTCTGACGTCGAGACTACAACTCAGTCTGTTCTCACATCTTCGCGTCCTTCCTCACAAGCCCCAGTATCGACAAGACCTCGTACGACACCTAATACCAATCGCCCCTCTACTTCTCAGAAGTCCAAAAAATCCACATTGCTCAAATCTTCTTTGCCCCTTCCTTCCCTTCTTCCACCTCCACACTTTACCTTTCCAGTCTCTGTACCTAGTTCTTCCCCTCTCTCTGGCTCTATTACAAGTGTGGAGATTCACCCTCCTCCTCGTACTATGCCTTCCACCCCCGTCCCCTCCCAAGTTTCTCCCTCTTCTGCCACCTCCCAGGTTTCTGCCACCTCCCAGGTTTCTGCCTCTTCTGTCCCCCCCCACACTTCATCTCCAGTCCCTTACACTTTTCCCTCCCCCTCTACTTTGGTACAGTCCATTACTGTCCCAATCTTTACTCACCCTCCTCCTCCTATCTCCAATATGGTCTCCCATACATCTTTGAATTCAGAAACACTTGAAGCCATTTCAGAATATATTGCAGAGACTAAACCTTCAATGGACACTGATTCACTTCCTGTTCCTTCTCTTCCCTCTCCTCCATCTTCACAACCCCATTCTTCGCAACGCTCCGTTCCTTCGCTACTTGACCATCTTCCAATGCCACCACACGTTGACTTTTCTAACCCCTCTAGTCTGTAGGTGCCTTTACCTACAGATTCCTGATATTTTCTTCATCGCCAATCATGGCCTATTTACAGTGGAATATCCGCGGCCTCGGGTAATCGCGGTGAGCTTCAGATGTTGCTTTCCAGGTTTTCCCCTGTTGGTGCTTGCTTACAAGAACCAAAATTACACTCGGCTGTTTTCCAACCTATCTCAGGCTATAATTTATTGTATTCTTCGGATCCTTTCTCAGATGGGACCTTTAATGAAAGTGCCCTTCTTCTACGCAATGATATTCCTTACTGTCAACTATTTGTCCATACCTCGCTGCATTACACTGCAGCCCGTATCCACTTGAATAAGTGGTTTACAATATGTTCTTTATATCTCTCTCCTTCTCGAGCATTTTCTATCCCAGACTTTGCCTTTCTTGTTTCATCCTTACCACCACCATTTCTGTTACTTGGTGATTTTAATGCCCACCATTTCCTCTGGGGGGGGTCTCATTGTGACTCACCTGGCATTCAGTTGGAGGCTTTTCTCGCCTCTCACCCCCTCCATGTTTTAAATACGGGTACTCCCACCCATTTTGATCCTCGTACTCATACTCTCTCTTGCATCGATCTATCAGTCTGCTCTTCCTCCACTGCACTAGACTTCACCTGATCTGTTCTACCAGACTTACATGACAGCGATCATTTTCCGATCATTCTTACTTCTCCTTCCTATTCACCACCTTTCCGTAGCCCTCGCTGGCAATTTGATCGGGCAAATTGGGATCTTTACTCACACCTCACTGCTTTTAGTGAGGTTCCTTCTTCATCCTCCATTGATGAGCTCCTACACATCTTCTCGACATCAATTTATACCGCAGCTTCTCATTCTATACCCCAAACCTCAGGCAGGCATTCTCAGAAGTGCGTGCCTTGGTGGTCTCCTGCTTGTGCTCGTGCAGTACGTTTGAAACATGCTGCATGGGGCAGGTACCGGTACAATAGAACCGCTGAGAGACTTGTTGATTTTAAGCAGAAGCGTGCGATCGCTCGCCGTGTCATCCGTGAAGCTAAACGCACTTGTTGGCGAGACTATGTTTCCACCATCACCTCTGCTTCTTCTATGAGTGCAGTCTGGAAAAAAGTGAGGAAATTGAGTGGTAAATACTCTACTGACCCGGCTCCTGTTCTACGGGTCACTGGTGTTGATGTAGCAAACCCTCTCAACGTTGCCATTGAACTTGGCACACATCTGGTCCGTATTTCCCGAGGGCTCCATCTATGCCCCTCGTTTCTTTCCTCAAAGTCTGCCAGAGAGTTCGTACCCTTGGACTTTTCTTCTCTCAGAGAAGAACAGTATAATGTGCCTTTTACACTTCAAGAACTGGAGGCAACGCTCTCAGCTTGCCGATCATCGGCAGCTGGGCCTGACGACATTCATATTCGTATGTTACAACATTTACATCGGTCAGCCCTTGTAGTCCTCTTACACCTCTTCAATCTTATTTGGGCACAAGGAGTTCTTCCCCAGCTGTGGAAATCTGCCATTGTTCTCCCTTTCCGCAAACCGGGTACTACAGGACATGATGCCTCCCACTGTCGCCCCATCGCTCTTACTAGTGCAGTTTGCAAAGTGATGGAACGCCTCGTAAATCGACGTTTAATGTGGTATTTAGAGACTCACAACAGTCTCTCCACTAGTCAATATGGCTTTCGTAAGGGTCGTTCTACCATAGACCCCTTACTACGCTTGGATACGTATGTTCGTAATGCCTTTGCGAATAATCACTTAGTTATTGCCATATTTTTTGACCTTGAGAAGGCATATGACACAACTTGGAGGTATAATATTTTGGCCCAGGCCCATTCCTTGGGCCTCCGAGGCAATCTGCCATCCTTCCTTAAGAACTTTTTAACTGACAGACATTTCTGTGTTCGAGTCAATAATGTTCGTCCAAGCTGAAGGTGTCCCTCAGGGATGTGTTCTAAGCACAACACTTTTTCTCCTTGCTATAAATGATTTGGCCTCTGTTCTTCCACCCAATATTTGGTCATCACTCTATGTTGATGACTTTGCTATTGCTTGTGCAGGCGCTGGCTGTCACCTTATTGCAGTTTCTCTCCAGCATGCGGTAGACCGTGTTTCCACTTGGGCCACCACACATGGGTTTAAATTTTCAAGTACCAAAACTCACCAAATTACTTCCACTAGACGCTCTGTTATCTCCAATCATCCTTTGTATCTCTATGGCTCCCGTATCCCCGAACGTGATACAGTCAGGTTTCTAGGCCTTCTCTTTGACCGTCGGTTATCCTGGAAACCTCACATTACCTCTCTGAAAGCAACTTGTCACAGCCGGCTAAACCTTCTTAAAACCCTTACTCATCTTTCCTGGGGAGCTGATCGTCGAACTCTGCTTCGCCTACATTCAGCCCTCGTTTTATCGAAACTCGATTATGGTGACCAGATTTATTCCGCGGCCTCTCCTGCTACTCTCTCTAGCCTTAACTCTATCCATCACCAAGGCTTACGTTTGTGCCTTGGTTCTTTTCGCTCTTCCCCTGTTGAGAGCCTCTATACAGAAGCAAATGTTCCATCCTTGTCTGATCGCCGTGATGCCCATTGCCTTCGCTACTATGTATGCTCTCACGATCTACACAATCCTTCCATTTATAGAATGGTCACCGATATTAGTAGACATTCTTTATTCATTCGCCGCCCCTGTTTGCTCTGTCCCTTTTCTCTTCGCCTACATTCACTCTTGTCTTCCCTTCAGTTACCACCTTTATATGGTCATGTAGCATCTCACTTTTCCCTACCCCCCTGGGAAGTTCCAGCTGTTCGGGTCTGTTCTTTCTCACTCCCTTGCTCGAAAGCTCAACTGCCTACGGTGGCTTCCCGCTCTCTTTTTCTTGATCACTTCCACTCCCATTCTCATGCCACCGCTGTGTACACAGATGGCTCTAAGTCTTCAGACGCCGTCGGATTCGCAGCAGTGTTTCCGGACAGCGTCGTACGGGGGCATTTACTATCTTCAGTTAGCATTTTTACTGCTGAACTGTATGCCATTCTTGCAGCACTTATTCGTATCGCATCTATGCCTGTGTCATCATTTGTAGTAGTCTCAGACTCCCTTAGTGCTCTACAGGCTATACGAAAATTTGATACATCTCATCCCCTAGTTCTCCGTATCCAACTTTGGCTACGCCGTATCTCTACCAAACATAAAGATATTTTTTTTGTTGGGTCCCTGGTCATGTCGACGTACAGGGCAATGAACAGGCAGACACTGCTGCGCGGTCAGCAGTACATGACCTACCAATTTCCTATCGAGGTGTTCCATTTCTGGACTATTTTGCTGCAATAGCTACCCACCTTTGCACCCGTTGGCAACAACGTTGGTCAACTCTGCTCGGTAACAAACTTCATTCTATTAAACCGAGCATAGGTTACTGGCCGTCTTCTTGTCATCAGTGCCGAGGTTGGGAGACCACTCTCTCCCGCCTTCGCATTGGCCACACTCGTCTTACTCATGGGTATCTCATGGAGAGGCACCCTGTTCCTCTCTGTGAGCAGTGTCAAGTTCCAGTATCGATTAGCCACATTCTGTTAGACTGCCCTCTCTATCAACGAGCACGCAGAATTTGCCTCCAACGTCGTCTTCATTCTACTACTCTCTCTTTACCTTCCCTTCTTGCTGATGGACCCTCCTTTAATCCTGACTCTCTCATTGACTTCTTGACAACGACTGATTTACTCCACAAACTCTGATGATACTTTTCGCACTCCCCTCAGCCCTTTCTAGTTTAGTCTCTTGCTGCCCTTTACCCTTTCACCATCCACTGCCCCGCTGTTATCCGTAACCTATTACTCATCCATCTCCCTTTTGCCACCTGATGCCCTCGCTTCCTTCCTGCCCTGCAGCGCTGTATAGTCCTTGTGGCTTAGCGCTTCTTTTTGATTATAATAATAATGTAGAATATTCAAGGGGTTACTAGTAGAACTATAGTAAATCAACCATTCAAATCACATTATGAAGCTCTGTGTAGTCTGCAGTAAATCAAACAAATGGGCTTCCACATGGATTACTTGCTATTTTTGTGAAAATTGGTGTCTTGCCCCTTTTCAAATTCAAAGTTTATTCTCTATAAAGATTACAATGTTGAATTTACAGAATTTGGTTATTGTGCGGTTTACATGTAGTTAAATAATGATTACAGAGTGTACCACTAGAACGCCTAGCATGGCTAGGCATTTCGGGCAGACTTAGTTTAATTCTTTATTTTAAAATATTACAAATTATGAGGTAAGTTGGTATTATGGCTAAGTGACTAAATACTAGTTTGTGAGTTTAGCAATGTGAATGCTTTTGTTTTGGCACAGTACATAGTTTCAGTATTGGAGTATCATAGGATTCATTATTTTAAGATTGAGATTAATATTTCTGTTTATGGTCAAATGGGTGAGTGAGTGTAAGTGTGAACCACCAGGTGGTATTCGTGTAGTTAGTTCATGGGGTTTATCAGGGAGATAAGATGTTTTCTAATGGTAGTTTTGAAGGTGATGAATGTGTCTGCAGTTCTAGAGTTCTCAGGTAGGGTGTTCCAGATTTTAGGGCCTTTGACATACATTGAATTTTTGTAAAGGTTTAGTCAGACATCAGGAATGTCGTAGAGATGTTTGTGTCTGGTGTTATGCCTGTGGGTTCTGTCACAACTATCAAGAAAGCGTTTTAGGTCAAGGTTGATATTGGAGTTTAAGGTCCTGTAGATGTAGATTGCACAGTAGTAAGTGTGGATGTACTGAACAGGGAGTAAGTTTAGATCTATGAGGAGTGGGGGAGGGGGGGTGTTGCCAGGGATGGGATTTAGTGATTATTCTTACTGCAGCTTTTTGTTGGGTTATTATTGGCTTTAGGTGTGTTGCTGCAGTTGATCCCCAAGCACAAATAGCATAGGTGAGGTATGGATAAATAAGTGAGTGGTATAGTGTGAGAAGGGCATTTTGCGGCACGTAGTATCGTATCTTGGAGAGGATCCCAACTGTTTTGGATACTTTTTTGGTTATGTGTTGGATATGGGTGCTGAAATTCATGTTGTTGTCAAGGTATAGGCCTAGGAATTTGCCCTCATTATGTCTGGTAATTAGAGTGTTGTCGATCTTAATGTTAATTTGTGCATCTCCTGCTCTGCTACCAAACATAATATAGTAGGTTTTGTCAGTGTTAAGCGTAAGTTTATTGGCTGTCATTCAAGTCAATATTTTGATCAGCTCCTCGTTAATAATGGTGTTGAGGGTGGCAAGATTAGGGTGAGAGATGACATAAGTCGTGTCGTCAGCAAAGAGAATGGGTTTCAGGTGTTGGGATACGTTTGGAAGATCATTGATGTATATGAGGAAGAGCCGGGGACCAAGGACACTTCCCTGCGGAACTCTAGTATCAAGTGGCTGTGTTGTTGATGCTGTACCTTTAATGGTAACATACTGATACCTATTACTAAGGTAAGATTTGAAATAAGCAAGCGCATGGCCTCTTATACCGTAATGGTCAAGTTTGTGGAGTAGGATCTCGTGGTCTACTGTGTCAAAAGCTTTTCTTAGGTCAATAAAAATTCCTAGTGGATATTCCTTATTTTCCAATGCTGTGTAAAGCAGATCTAGCACTTTTATGATTGCATCATTAGTGCTTTTATTTTTCCTAAATCCAAATTGGCAGGGGTTGAGTAAATATGGTGTTTAATAAAATTTTAGTAAGTAATAATGA